>NC_134363.1:157041893-157161893 GCF_048569485.1 Anomaloglossus baeobatrachus | reverse complement strand
CCTCAATACGATCACAGGAAGTGACTCACACAGGTCTCCCTTTATAAACTCCCTCTATCTGGCATTTATCACCGCCACGCAGAGGGAACAGGTCCAATTGTCCTATCACACAGGTTCAGGTGAGTTGCATGGTGATGCCGTGAGGCGATTCAGCACTTATTTTTTCTTATGTCCTCCTTTTATTTTTTAGATAGTCCGGCACCCGTTAGGTGATATCCATTACCCATTTAGGAACCTGATCAGGTCTACCATCTATGCTTTGATCCCTATGTTCTAATGATTAGAGATAAGTATCCTCACTATGACTCTCTTTTTATACTAGAATTTCCTTACTACGTATCTATGCACAGTGGCACGTATCCCTATGGGCTGCAGTAAAGATTACATAAAGGATATATAATTGCACATTCATTATAGTATACAAGCCCATACTTATCCTGGATTCTGATACTACTCTGCTATGCTTATAGGTAGGTCTCGCCATATTGCTACAATGTCCTTAGACACAGGATTACTCTTAGTCTCAGTGTATACTATACATTTTTCTTCCAGGATAAAGGGGCAAGCCACTGCTTCCCTCCCACTGCACAATCATACCTATTAACAGGACGATTACATGTGAGTTGGTCCCTTTACATTATGACCAAATTCATGGAACCATTGGTTTATTGTATCTTTTCCTCCATGTAGATAAGACTGTGGCTGTACCTGAATATAGAATATGATTGGGCTATACCAGTATAGCGGTTGTGTACATACCTACGATCGATAGACCTAAGGTATCAGTTTCCCTTTAGGCTCATATAGACTAATAATTTAGACACAAATATCCAGTATTTTAGACCGACCTCTGTTTTTTATCTTGATAGATTCTATGTAGATTCATGTTCTTGAGTATCTTTCCCTTGGTACTTGCCGCAACGCATCGCCTAGTAACAACTCACCTTGCCTGATAATCACAGGTAATGTTAGCTTCATCCGTTATACTCCATAGATTATCATGGTTTATCCTCACTGTGCAGGCACCTCTAAGTTTGTGTCATGGTGATGGTTTTGGTCAGGACACACCTCCAATGGTCTATTGGCAATGGTCACATTTCCTAATGGATCTCTTCCTCTCTTACCTCGATTTTACCTATGTCTTGTATTGACAACATGTATTTTTGTCCATTTGTTGTTTGTTTTTGTATTAATTTATATCTACACTTGTATTTAGATGGTCCTTTTCATGAAGACCATATTATGGTTGAAACGTTAATTTTTGGACATCATATATGCATGAATTCCTTTTCTTCAATAAAAATACATATATAAAAAGAAACCTTTTTCTTGTTTGACTACATTGAGGTAGAGTGCCGGAGTTCTCTCTTTATTATCGGGTTTTTTTCTCCTGAGCACCTATAAGTGAAGCATGGTCCTATCTCCTTTTGCACATGCCGTGATTAACTGGAGAGACACTTCGAGTCTATTGCTCCAAGGCTGGAGTGACACTTGCGTATGAAATATTGGTCCGATTCTCATGCCGGAGAGCAGGGCGATGTTTTTCTCACTTGTCATCTGTGACGCACCAGGGCTGTGGAGTACTCAGTCCCACGCGCGTGGTGCACAAGGGGGGGGGGGGAATGGTCGTGATCGTAGCCGATGCCTGGTCCCGTGACCCTGGGGGTTGGTCCGATAGAAAGGGGGTATAAAATGGGAGAAAAATAAAAGAAAAGAAGAGTATTTCGACTACACCACTTGCAATGTGCGGCCAGGTTATTGAAGCCTCCGCTGCAGGGTCCTGCTGGGGCTGGTGGGGTAATGCAGCTTAGGTGTTTTGGGCCCCAGCAGTGGATGATGAGGGGGCAATGGTAGGGAAACAGTCAGTGTATGTGTACGGATGTGGGAAGGAAACAGTCCACACCGGTATTGCAGTTTCAACTTGCCTTTTTTCTTGTGGCTTGGTACCTGGACCCGCTGGTGCCGATTACAGGTGTTCCCACTCCCCTTGTTCTCCATGCCAGCTGTCCTTCGTGCACACTCGTTTGTATTGGGCTCCTGTGGCCTAGAGCTTCTTGGAAACCCCCCTGTTTCAGTCTTGGTCCTATTGCAGGCAGCCTGGACTATTGGACTATTTAAGGGGTTAAATCCCCGGTCCCCTCTTTGCTGCTGATGCCTCAGACTCTTTGGTTAGTGATGGACTCTGGAGATCCCCTAACCTGGCAGATTTAACAGTTAACCCTAAAGTGTCCCACTGTCCTAGGGTCTGCACCCCGCCTTGTGCAGAGTCCTGTGAGCCTTGGTTCCAGACTTCCACAGGCCCTCCATGGTTCCTGGAGTATTATTCTTCCACAGATAACCCACGGTCCTTGGAGTCCTGGTTCCTTACTCCACAGTCCCTCACTTCTGTTACAGCACTCCATTGTTATTTCAGGTCTTTACATTTTTCCTTCTTTACTTCACTCTCTCACTCCTCTCTCCTTCACTTCCAACTCTCAACTGACTAAACACTTCCTTCTGCCAACTTCCCAACTGACCACTGTCCCCTCCCCTTGCTGGGTCTCTCCATACAGATTGGGTGGCAATTAGCCAATAAGTGCCCATCCCTGTTATCTGTTGCTAGGCAGTCTCCCAGTCTAGAATTGGGGTTGTGTGTGTGGCCTGAAGGTGCTGGCGTGTTGACTGGCATGGATATTCCGGGGTTTAAGTTTCCAGTTTGCATTTTGTGGCACCTGATACCTCAGGGGTGCTATATTTGCACATATGAATAGTTTTGGAGAGTGAAATCCTGCTAACAAATTCCCTTGAAAGCATATTGAGATATGGGAAAACCCCATAGACTTCTATGGACATTGTAATATGTTGTATTATGTATTTTGCATGGAGCTGTAATACAGGTAAGTGCATGAGAACTTATACTACTTAGTGCAGGATCTGCAGGACACGGGGATCAATGAGAAAAGCCCGCTGTGTTATATATACGTTGTCCCACCTTTTGCGTCCTATCATTAGGTTTATAGGTTTTTTTTTATAAACATAAATTTTATTTCAGTTTTCATTATCATAACATTAAACCCAATACATTACAAATAATAATATAGCTTTCCAATATACATACACGTAAATGATTTTTGTCTTAACTCTACCCTGTTCTCCTTAGTTCTCAGGACTTCCCCCTTGGCAACTTAATACATCTAACTTCGCACCCATACACACTCTTTGAATAACGAGAGATTTACTTGACTTCTCCACATTCTTTCCCTAGGTGATTAGCATATACTTCTAAGACAATTGTCCTGTCCCGCCACCGCACCTCAATCTCAACTTCCCCAATGTCCCTTGTATATCCTCCAGTAGATACCATTCCGTGTATTTAAAGGGGCTTACTATGTTTTGTATTTCTATCTCCCCACATTGTTTTACTATAAACTTTCTCCTCTTTTTAAAAAATGTGCCTGCCCGTTCATCTTTGTTCCTTTCTGCTTCCAGCTGCTCTATTCTGAGCAATGATTTGATCCGGTTTATCACCTCATCTTCCGACGGGGCGTTCCCCTCCAACCATTTACCCAGTATAGCCTTCTTGACCACCATTGCCATACTGTGAAACAGTTTTGGTACTATGGCCCCCTGCTCCCTCCCCTCTTTTCCACTCCCCTCTCCCACATAATGAAAAATCCATAACATTGGGTCCATTTCCAACTCCACTCCCCAGATGTCGTTTATGAGTTTCTGTATCCTTTTCCAAAGTTTCTGGCTCTCTGGGCACTGCCAGATCCCATGAAACAGGTCTGTTTTTGACAATTTACATTTGGGGCAATGGTCTAATTTATTTATCCCTTGCTTGCTTGGGATGTTAAAGCCATATATCGATCTATGCATCAGCCTAAATTGTGTATCCCTCCAGCCTTCATTGATCACCTCACTCCTCATTTTCACCCATCCCTGCAGTATCTTTTCTCCTGCCCCTGTGTCCTTCAGTTGCCTTGCCCATGTTCCCAAGACTTGGTCAGAACTTAGTGGAACCAACGTTTCCCTCAAATCCTTGTATAATGAGGATATATTAATTTCATGACTATCTTTCATGATCAGTCGGTCCATGTCATTCATCATCTGTTCCTTTCTAACATCTCTCAGCAGTCCCATTATTCCCCTTTCTATCTGTTTATATTGTATGATCTGAAATGGGGATAGCCCATATTTTACTACCATTTCCTGGTATGTCATCCATCTATGTTCTGATTCGTGCAGCAGATCTTTCACCCCCCTTATCCCTTTATTCCTCCATTCTGAAAATAGTTTGTTATCCCTGCCCATAGGGAACTCCGGGGAGTTCCAGATATCTAAATATTTGGAAATTCGCCAGGACAGATTAAATTTTTTTCTCACTGCTTTCCATGCCATCACCGTATCTCTGCACACTAGGGAGTGTTTAATTTTCCGTGGAATGTTGACTAGTGACGTATGTAGCAATGCTCCTAGATCCCAGGGCTTGCAGAACTCACTCTCCAACTTTCATAGTTTCATAGTTTCATAGTTTTTAAGGTTGAAGGGAGACTCTAAGTCTATCTAGTTCAACCTGTAGCCTAACATGTTGATCCAGAGGAAGGCAAAAAAACCCCCAATGTGTCAAATAAGCTCCAATGGGGAAAAAAATTCCTTCCTGACTCCACATACGGCAATCAGACTAGTTCCCTGGATCAACACCCTGTCATAAAATCCAATATACATAACTGGTAATATTATATTTTTCAAGAAATGCGTTCAGGCTCTGCTTAAATTTTACTAGTGAATCCCTCATTACAACATCATACGGCAGAGAGCTCCATAGTCTCACTGCTCGTACAGTAAAGAATCCTCATCTGTGATTATGATTAAACATTCTTTCCTCAAGACTTAGTGGATGCCCCCTGTTCCAGTCGCAGGCCTAGGTGTAAAGAGATCTTTGGAAAGGTCTCTGTACTGTCCCCTCATATATTTATACATTGTGATTAGATCCCCCTAAGCCTTTGTTTTTCCTAACTAACTAACCCCAAGTTTAATAACCTGTCTTGGTATTGCAGCCCCCCCCATTCCTCTAATAATCTAGGTCGCTCTTCTATCTACCTGTAAGATTATGCTATTTATAACCTTCTATACTTTTGCTAACAAGAAATGCATCCATTCCTCTCTTAAATTCATTCAGTGAGTTGGCCATCACCACTTCCTCAGGAAGAGAGTTCCAGAGCCTCACTGCTCTTACCGTGAAGAACCCTCTTCTATGCTGATGTAGGAATTTTCTTTCCTCCAATCGAAAATAATGCCCCCTTGTTCTTGTCATAGTCCTTGGTACAAACAGATCATGGGAGAGATCTCTATATGGCCCTCTGATATATTTGTACATATTTATTAGGTCTCCCCTAAGTCTTCTCTTTTCTAGAGTAAAGAGACCTAATTTTGATAACCTTTCCGTGTATTGTAATGCACCCATTCCATTTATTATTTTAGTAGCCCGCCTCTGAACCCTTTCAAGTTCAGTAATGTCTTTCTTCAGCACCGGCGCCCAAAATTGCACACAATACTCCAAGTGTGGTCTGACTAGTGATTTGTACAGAGGGAGAATGATGTTTTCATCTCGTGCCCCCAGACCTCTTCTAATGCATCCCCTCACCCTATTTGCTTTGGTGGCTGCTGCCTGACACTGGGCACTCCAATTTAGATTCTTATTCACTAAGATGCCTAAGTCTTTTTCCATGTCTGATTTCCCCAGCAGTTTCCCATTTAGTAAGTAATCGTAGCATCTGTTTCTCCTTCCCATGTGCATAACCTTACACTTATCTGTGTTAAACCTCATTTGCCATTTTTCAGCCCAATTCTCCAATTTACTCAAATCCATCTGTAGTTGCAAACTGTCCTCCTTTGTGTTAACTACCTTACATAGTTTTGTATCATCTGCAAATACTGATATTTTACTCTGTAAACCATCCACCAGATCATTAATAAATATATTAAATAGTAGGGGGCCCAATACAGACCCCTGTGGCACCCCACTAGTAACCCTGGCCCAATCTGAGTATGCACCATTAATAACCACTCTTTGTTTTCTACCACTAAGCCAGCTACCTACCCATCTACACACATTTTCCCCGAGCCCAAGCTTTCTCATTTTACTTAGCAGTCTTTTATGTGGGACAGTGTCAAATGCTTTACCGAAGTCGAGATAAATGACATCCAATGATTCTCCTCGGTCCATGTGAGAGCTTACAGCCTCATAGAAGCTGATCAGGTTAGTTTGACAGGAGCGATCCTTCATAAATCCATGTTGATATGGAGTTAAACAGTTATTAACATTGAGACATTCCATAATAGTATCCCTTAAAAACCCTTCAAACATTTTACCCACAACAGATGTTAAGCTTACCGGCCTATAGTTTCCAGGTTCCCTTTTGCACCCTTTTTTGAATATTGGTACCACATTTGCTAGCCGCCAATCCAGTGGAACAGACCCAGTTTCTATAGAGTCTTTAAATAAAAGGAATAGAGGCCTGTCTATCACATTACTTAACTCCCTTAATACCCGAGGGTGAATGCCATCAGGGCCTGGTGATTTGTCAATTTTAATGTTACTAAGTCGGTTCTGCACTTCTTCCTGGGTTAGGCAACTTTATGTCAGAATATCTATTAGTCTTCCTCAGCCAGTCTATTATATGTCTCATCAGGCATGCAAGATTGTACCCTCTAATGTTTGGCAATTTGGTTCCTCCCTTCTCCAGTGGAAGCATTAGTTTCTCTGCCTTAATTCTTGGTCTTTTTCCTCTCCACAAAAAGGCCGAGAAAGCTTTATTCAGTCTATTGACGTCAGTGTGCTTTAATAGCAGAGGGATGGTCTGCATCGGATATAATAACTTTGGGAAACTCATCATTTTCAGAAGATGAATTCTGCCTAGTAGGGACAGAGGCAGCCCCTCCCACATCTTTAGTTCCCGTTCTATTTTCCTTATCAAAGGTTTATAGTTTAACTCATAAATCGATGAAGTCTGGCGTCCCATCTGAATTCCCAAATATTTGATATGGGTTCTTGCCACCGGTATACCACATACATTGTCCCCTATCCCATAAACCTTCAACATCGGCATACACTGTTTGTTTAGAAACAATAGTTCACATTTTGTCTTATTTAGCTTAAATCCCGCCATACTCCCGAACTCTTCTATCTGGTGTAGTGTTTTTGTGAGTTCATTCTGAGGGTTATTCATAAATAATATGATATCATCTGCAAATAAGGCCAAATGTAATTTTTCCTTTCCAATATTAATGCCCTCAAAACATTCTCCTCCGTTAAGTAGTCTCGATAAAGGCTCGATAGCTAAATTAAACAGGAGTGGTGACAATGGGCATCCCTGCCGAGTCCCCTTTTTCAGTGGGAAAGAACGTGACAAAAACCCGGGTGTCGCCACCCTAGCCTGAGGGTTCGCATATAATACCCCTATAAATGTTTTAAATGCTCCTTCGAAGCCTATGTTGTCCATCACTGCTTCCAACCATGACCACCGGACATTATCAAACGCCTTTTCCGCGTCTAATGTAATCATGGCCGGAAGCTCTCCTTTTTGAATATTCCCATGTCCAGTGGCATCCATCACTAACATGGCCTTTCTTACATTTGTTACCGCTGCCCTCCCCTTTACAAACCCCGCCTGGGCTGGAGAGATTAGTTTTGGTAGTATCTCTGCCAATCTATTGGCCATCAGCTTGGCCATAAGTTTAAGATCTTGGTTAATTAATGAGATTGGTCTATAATTTACTGGGCTGTCCAAATTTTTATCTCCTTTGGGTAAAAGTTTTATATAAGCGGTGTTAAGATGATTGGAGATGCCGGTACCTCCCAGAGTTTTATTATATATTTGTGTCAGGATCGGCGCTACTTCTTCTTTCAACGCCTTATAAAACTCCCCATTAAACCCGTCCGGTCCCGGTGCCTTATGTATATTTAGTTCTCCTATTGCCCTCTTTACTTCCTCCACTGTAATATCCGCATTCAGTCTATTTAAGTCCTCTGTAGTTATTCGTGGAAGTTTTACTTTTTTCAGCCAGTCCTTCTCTCCTCCTTCCGTCCCCTCTCCTGTGTCGTATAGTTTAGCATAATATTCCCCCAGGATCTGGTTGATCTCCTGTGGGTCTGTAGATTTGCTCCCATCCTGTCTAGTCATATTAGCTATCAATGTCATTGGTCGTCTTCCCTTTGCTAGGTTGGCTAGAAGCTTCCCCGCCTTATTACCAAATCTGTGTAATTCTACTTCCTGTTGTGACCGAACTAACTCTTCTCTCTTCCCCGCCCAGCTTTCAAATTCTTGTTTTGCTTTTTTCCATTCTTCTTTTGCTTTTTGTGATTTGTTTTCTAGATAGCTTGTATACTTCTCTCTGAGGGTATTGCTCGTTTCTTGGTATTGTTTATGTGTGTGTTTCCTGAGCTTGGCTACATGTCCCATCAATCTCCCCCTTAACACTGCTTTTGCCGTCTCCCAAAATAACATTACTTCTTCCTTGTGCTCGCTATTAGTTCCATTGTACTCCTCCCACCATTCCCTTAGTGTTTTGATAAAAGCCTTGTCTCTGAGTAGAAATGACGGGAATCTCCACAGATACTCTGTCCCCCTCTGAATTGTGTCGTTTATGTCTATTGCCACTGGGCTATGGTCTGATATTACCATATTCTCAATATCCACTCCTTTTACCCTATGCCAAATATTTTGGTCTACCAGTAAATAATCGATTCTTGACCACGCTTCATGTGGATGCGAGTAGTGTGTAAATTCACGGTCGTGTGGATGTTGTATTCTCCAGCTATCTTGTAAGTTTGTGTCTTCCAGTAGTTTAGCCATCAAGCCCTTAACCTTTCCCTTTCCTATCTGAAACTGTGCTATACTTCCTATCCTCTTCCTGTGAGACTACTGCATTAAAGTCCCCTCCTACTATCTTATTTAATTCTGCATCTCTTCCTAATTTGCTCGTGATCAAGTCGAAAAATGAATTCTGCTCATTATTAGGGGCATATATGTTATGTATACTAAACTCTCCCTGTGGACTAGTTATTCTGATGTGTACATATCTTCCGTCCTCATCTCTATCCTGGGACATTATTGTATGATTAAACTGTTTGTTTAATAAGATCATCACCCCTGCTTTCCTTCCCTGGGATCCCGATCCAACCACCGCCCCCACCCATAGTTTCTGCATACGAAAGAAGTCTTCATGCTGTAGGTGTGTCTCCTGCAGTAGTGCAATGTCTACCTTCAGTCTCTTTAGGTGTCTTAGTATCATCATGCGTTTATGTGGTGATTTCAGACCTTTTACGTTCCAAGTGACAATTTTAACCATGGTCCCATGCTCTCATGTATTTTACGTTGTCATGTGATCTCTCGTGTGTGTATCTTTGTGCCTTGTCCATGTCCTTTGTACGTTTGTAACGATGTCTTGTCTGGGCCCTCCCTTTTTCCCTAAACCAATTAACAACTATAAACCCTTTAACATTCCCCCCAACTTCATTCAGTTTCCATATCACTTCCATTTTTTCTGTAATGCTCCCGTCTCCGCAGATCTTTCCCAACCAACTGCATGTTCGTATCACGTTCCCCGTTCAACTTTTAACAAGTATTTCAATATAATACCTTCTTACTTATCACTCTAATCTACATTTAGTACCTCCTCCTTCGATATCTGTACATATATCAATTATGACGATCCATCTACATTAGAGGTGTAGAGGTCAGCCACAAGGATGAGAAAATAGCAGGCGAAAAGGTAAAGAAGGATCAAGATCAGATCGCCCCGGATCATAGATGCCTCCCCTCATCCGTGTGAATTGAGAGAGTTAGGAGTAAGATAAGAGAATGGAAAGGCAAGAAGAAGAAGAGAGCCAGAGAGGAGAGAGTGCAAAAGAGTGAGAGAATAGGAAAGAGGAAGAGAAAGGAGGGAAAGAGGAAAAAGAGAGAAGAAACAAAAAAAAAAAAACAAAAACCCAACAACATGTGAAAGGGGGTTCACAGTGGGAGGGAGTTAGCAAGACTTCCCATCCCCATTACTGGGCCGCAGTAGATACAAGTACTCCGCCATCTCCCCCCCCCCACGTCCTTCAAGGTGGTGATTGAACCAATCTTCTCATCTTCTTATTCATGAATCCCCCTTCCTCTGATGTCCAGACTTGTATGCCGAAAGTCTTTGAGCCTTGGGGCTCTCCATATGTCCCTCTCTCCGTTCCTCCCCTCCCTCCATCCGGTCGGTCTGCCTCCTTGCCCGGTTCTCCTCCTCCCTCCCTCCGTGATTCCCATTCTGTCGTTCAGGTGTTCTCCTTGCGCACACTCCATCCATCAAGCCCTCCACCCATCTCTCCGCCTCCCTCACATCTTTTGTCACAAAAAGGGATCCATCTTGTTTTGTTACTCTCAGAATAGCCGGGTATGATAATTGAAATTTTATATGTTTGCGGTATAATTCGGTGCAGATTTTGCTGAAAGCCTTCCTTTTGCGGGTGACTTCTGCTGAATAATCCCCGAAAATTAGCACTTTATGTCCTTGTATAAATAATGGGGCTCTCCTTCCTCTGAATACTCGTAATAACTCCTCTTTATCTTTATACTCCAGGTACTTTATTATGACCTGGCGTGGTCTGACTAGTCCAGGTGCCCCTGCACCATCTTCCTTTCTTGTTTTTTGTTGTGGGTCCTGTTGGTCTCTTGCAGGGCCCACCCTATGTGCTCTCTCTACCCTGCATTTATGTGTTAGGCCCAGTGCTTTAGGCAGCTCTGTTTCACATATGCTGTCCAGCTGCCTCATGTTTATTGCTTCTGGCAAACCTACTAATCTTAGATTACTTCTCCTTGAGCGATTTTCCAGATCCTCCAATTTATCTTTCATGATCTGGGACTCTGCCATCGCCTCCTTAGGGTATGTGCGCACTAGGCGTTTTTTTCACGCTGCGTTTTTATGTGCGTTTTTGTCTAAAAAACGCACCCGCGGCTAAAAAAACGCGGCAAAAACGCATGCGTTTTTGCTCACTGCGTTTTTAATCAGTGCACAATGCCATTAAAGATTGTTGATGAAAAAAAAAAAAAAAAGGTCTGATGTCATTTCCTTCTTCAAAATGTTCATTGTATGCAGGAGAGCAGACAGCTGCAGAACTAGTGTATGCAGGAGAGCAGACAGCAGCTGCAGAACTACAAGTCTCAGCATCCTCCATTCACTAGTGTATGCAGGAGAGCAGACAGCAGCTGCAGAACTACAAGTCTCAGCATCCTCCATTCACTAGTGTATGCAGGAGAGCAGACAGCAGCTGCAGAACTACAAGTCTCAGCATCCTCCATTCACTAGTGTATGCAGGAGAGCAGACAGCAGCTGCAGAACTACAAGTCTCAGCATCCTCCATTCACTAGTGTATGGAGGAGAGCAGACAGCAGCTGCAGAACTACAAGTCTCAGCATCCTCCATTCACTAGTGTATGGAGGAGAGCAGACAGCAGCTGCAGAACTACAAGTCTCAGCATCCTCCATTCACTAGTGTATGCAGGAGAGCAGACAGCAGCTGCAGAACTACAAGTCTCAGCATCCTCCATTCACTAGTGTATGCAGGAGAGCAGACAGCAGCTGCAGAACTACAAGTCTCAGCATCCTCCATTCACTAGTGTATGGAGGAGAGCAGACAGCAGCTGCAGAACTACAAGTCTCAGCATCCTCCATTCACTAGTGTATGCAGGAGAGCAGACAGCAGCTGCAGAACTACAAGTCTCAGCATCCTCCATTCACTAGTGTATGGAGGAGAGCAGACAGCAGCTGCAGAACTACAAGTCTCAGCATCCTCCATTCACTAGTGTATGCAGGAGAGCAGACAGCAGCTGCAGAACTACAAGTCTCAGCATCCTCCATTCACTAGTGTATACAGGAGAGCAGACAGCAGCTGCAGAACTACAAGTCTCACCATCCTCCATTCACTAGTGTATGCAGGAGAGCAGACAGCAGCTGCAGAACTACATGTCTCAGCATCCTCCATTCACTAGTGTATACAGGAGAGCAGACAGCAGCTGCAGAACTACAAGGCTCAGCATCCTCCATCCAGGACTGTATGCAGTTTTTTGCCCAAAAAGAAAAAAAAAATCACGTGGGCTTCGCCATATTTTTGTATGCTAGCCGGGTACAGCAGGCAGGTACGGGCTGCCCCCAACCCCCAGCTGCCTATTTGTACCCGGCTGGGAACCAAAAATATAGAGAAGCCCTTTTTTTTTTAATTATTTCATGAAATAATTTAAAAAAAAAATGACGTGGGCTTCGCCTAATTTTTGAGTCCAGCCGGGTACAACTAGGCAGCTGGGGATTGGAATCCACAGTGCAGGGTGCCCATGCTTTCTGGGCACCCCCACTGCGAATTGCAGTCCGCAGCCACCCCAGAAAATGGCGCTTTCATAGAAGCGCCATCTTCTGGCGCTGTATCCAACTCTTCCAGCTGCCCTGAAGCCGGGTGGCTAGCTAGGTAATAATGGAGTTAGGGCTAGCTGTATATTATCAGCTAGCCCTAAGCCCGAAATTCATGGTGTCACGCCAATATTAGACATGGCCACCATGAATTTCTAGTAATGATAAAAAAAAAACACAACACAGAGAAAAATATTTTTATTAGAAATAAAACACAACACAATTAGTGACTCCATCTTTATTGAAATAAACCCCCCTCCGCAGTAATCCTGGGTCAGGGTCCCGCGCCGTCCAATCAGGATCCAATATCATCTGATCGGTTTGCTGGAAGGCAAAGCGATCAGATGATGTGTCAGGATCAAGTGCCTGAATCACATCACACATCAGCTGATTGTATAAAAGCCGGTTATACAATCAGCTGATGCATCAGTGCAAAAAAAAAAAAAAATAATACTCACTTATGTGCTGTGCTGATTACCGGCAGCTCCTGGAGCGATCGATTGGACAGGAGTCTGATCCTATACGATCGCTGCCGGAGCTGCCGGTAATCAGCTGATGAAGTCCCCTGACGGCAGGATCAGCTGATAGCCGGCCGGGCGCGAAAAAGCCGGCGACACCGCGATCAGCTGATGCGTCAGGTGACTGCATCAGGTGATCCACCGCCAGGTCCTGCAAGCAAGGTCCTGCCCCGGGGAGACTGCACACCGCCAGAGCGGCGGGACCGGGAGGAGCTGGGAGCGGGCATGGCACCGGGACCCTGCAGACAGGTGAGTATATGACATTTTTTTTTTTCTACTGTTCACTTTGTTTTTCGCCGCTGCCTCCACCTCCTGCCTGTACATGGCGCCGCACGGAGCTGACATGGCACCGGACGGGAGGTGGAAGCAGCGGTGACGGTACCGGGAGGATTCATGCTTCTGTGTTTACCAACAGAAGGAATCCTCTTCCTGTACACGTCACTGTAGTGCCCACCCCTTGCGTTTATAGCTGCGTTTTTAGTCATAGAAACGCGGCTATATGCGTTTTTCATTGCTTTTTTAACATCTCATTGAATTCAATGAGTGAAAAACGCAGTGGAAAACGCAGAAATAATTGACATGCTGCGTTTTTGTGGTCACCACAAAAACGCAGCTAAAAAAAAACGCTGTGTGAGGACAGCACTTCTGAAAACCCATTGACATTGCTGGGGAAGCAATGTCACTGCGTTTTCAGCACAAAAACGCGGTAAAAAACGCCGCTAAAAACGCGGCAAAAACGCCTAGTGCGCACAAGGCCTTAAGTTGCCCTTTTAACACTGCCACTTCATCCTCAGCGTCTGAAATTCTCTGCTCATATCCTGTCATTCTGGCTGCCTGTTGTGTGATTTGTTCCTGCATGGGGGACAGCGCTGCCCGCACCATGGCCTCCAGGGATGGTTTTAGCTCGTCTGTCAGGTGAGCTGCGACTTCACCAGCAAGGCGTGCATAATCTATTTGCAGGCTTGCTGTCTGTCCTGGCTTCTGGGCTGCCGGCTTCTCACTCTGCACCACCCCCACCTCCTCCATCAGATCCCGCTCTCCACGCTGCAAACCACCCTGGCCTGCAGCCGCCGCCATTTTATGATTACTCTCTGCACCTTCTCCCTCTGCCGCTCCGTGTCCTGTCTGTCTGCCGCCGCTCCTGAGAAGGTACCGCTCCATAAACCTGCGCCCCCCCGCTCACCGGCACTCTTTCACCGCTGATTCTCATCTCTTCGGGGGCTTTTTGAGTCGTTCTGTGCCTGGGAAAGTTGCGGAGCTCTTTCCCCTGCGTCTTCACATTACAGCGCCGGATCCGGAAGTCAGGTTTATAGGTTTTACATTTAGGGCTTGTGCACACGGTGTGTTTTTTTTAATACAGATTTTTATGCACTTTTTTTGGAGAAATCTGCACCATGATCTGCATGCCTATCCTGCAGCCAGCAAAGTCTATAATATTTCTGAAGCGCTGTGCGCACGTTTCTGTTTTTTTCTTTGCAGCTTTTGGTGCAGAAAAGAACTGCAACATGTCAATTGTTGGGACATTTTTTTTCTTGTGTTTTTTAGCTCTTCCAGCCATTGACTTTCTTAAAAAAAAACAAAAAAAACAAACAAAAATGCTCCAAAAACGCATGTTTTATTTCTTTTTTTTTGCATTTTTGTGCAAAAATTTCTGCACCAAATCTGCAGCGTGTGCACATAGCCTTAAAAAGGTACATGCTTTTACATTGTCTTCATGTGAGAAAATTTTCAAGATTCAATCTGGAAGTAAATAATAAAAAATTGGTAATAATGGGAGATCTGTGATGTCAGCTCTGTCCTCACCTATTGTACCATCACCCATTCCCTGTAGACTGTGAGCCCTCGCGGGCAGGGTCCTCTCTCCTCCTATACCAGTCTGTCTTGTACTGTTAATGATTGTTGTACGTATACCCTCTTTCACTTGTAAAGCGCCATGGAATAAATGGCGCTATAATAATAAATAATAATAATAAAATTGGTCGGCTTTTACAAAAGGAGCTGCCACCAGCGGATCTTGATGATTTACCCAACTGCATTCAGTGCTGAGAACATTCCTCAGATGACCATTAATCTCCTCATCAGTAACATCTATCCGTCCTGTGTATTCCACAATTTTTTTCATTCTTGAGGATTATTTCCAAATACTTAAAGGGAACCTGTCAGCAGAAATGTTGCACTAAACATAAAAGATTCCCCCTCTGCAGCTCCTGGGCTGCATTCTGGAGAGGTTCCTATTGTTATTGTGCCCCCTTTCTGACCAAAATAAAGACTTTATAAAGTGGTACCTTTTTGTATGCAGATACTGTAAATGGTATACGGGGGCGGGCTGCCTGGTGTCAGTTATTCTGCCTCCTGCCGCTTTAGGCCGTCCCCCATCGCTCATTTCCATAGCTGTGGACGCCGCCCAGTGCTCCAGAGGTCCCCGCGCATGCCCAGTGCCTAATGAAAATCACAGCGCCGCCCATAATCTAAAGCCTGCGCACACGTCACCAGCGTCACACTGGGCACAGTGCTCATCCACGAGATAGGCACTGGGCATGCGCGGGGACCTGTGGAGCACTGGGCGGCGTCCGACGGACACCAGGCAGCCCGCCCCCGTGTCCCATTTACAGTATCTGCATACAAAAAGGTACCACTTTATAAAGTCTTTATTTTGGTCTAAAAGGGGGCACAATAATGACACGAACCTTGCCAGAATGCAGCCCAGGAGCTGCAGAGGGGGGATCTTTTATGTTTAGTGCATAATTTCTGCTGGCAGGTTCCCTTTAAAATCAGCACTGGTTTTGTGATGATCACAGCTAGTCACCAGAAGGTGCTCGCTTACTATGCTCTCTTTGGAAATGCTTTGTACCTTTGGGACTAAGAAAGGTCAAATGTGTCACTTAAAGGGAACCTGTCCACCCCCCCCTTACTATTAACCTAGGCGTTAATAGCATTCTAAAAGCAGCCCAACCGCCAGCCAGAGATCCCAAGAAAATGGACTACGGTGGCTGCTCAAAAGCGGTTGTGACCTCTTGGATGATCGTGTAATCAGCAGAATCTCCTGACATTCTGATTAAAAGTCCAGAAACAAAGAATCTCCCCACAATGTAAAGCGATTGTGTCACCAGCTTGCACAATACAAACTACGAGGGGCTGCTGACAAGTCTTTGGTTTAGTGATCTTTTTTTGTTTCTATGGTTACGAATGTTACATCACATGAAAGCCTTATGTGCCTAATTATGTTTCCTAATTTTGTGTTTGTTGCTTATGACAACAGTGTTCTACGCACGCGGGAAAACAAAATGGTGGAGTCTAATGTGATATTCACTGCGACTGATAGCAGAGGAGGGATAAACTTCTTGTTTCTGCAAGGAAAGTCCGCGAAGAATATTCATGGTGATATGTCGCAGACATTGGGGGATCAATGCCCTTCATATTCCACAGGTAAGAGCTGGGTTGCCAAATTTAAAACGGGCCACTTCAGCACCAATGATGAGGAACGTCCTGGACGCCCGAGAGTGGTGTTGTTCTGGAGATCGTCGATGCTGTGCACAACCTCATACTGGAGAATCCACGAATGTCAGCCAAAGCAATACAGCAAAGACATCATGGGGATTTCCCGTGAACGTGTTTGTGTCATTATCCATGAACATTTGGACATGAGGAAGTGATCTGCAAAGTGGATCCCCAAATGTCTGACAACAAATCAGAGAAGCATGAGAGTGAAAACTTCCCTGTCCATTTGTCAGCATTTCCGGACTGATAAGAACTTCCTGGATCGACTGGTCACTATGTATGAGACCTGGATTTATTTGTATGACCCTGAAAACAAGGAGCAGTCAAAAGAGTGGGGGCACAGTAGTTTTCCTCATCCAAAGAAGTTCAGGGTTAAAAAAAATCAGCCACTAAGGTGATGACGTCTATGTTCTGGGATAAGGAGATAGTGCTGCTAGTGGACTACCTTCAAAAGGGTTCCACCAGCAATGCAAGGTATTACATTGAACTTTTGGACCAATTGAAGGCAGCTCTGAAGGCCAAAAGGCACGGCAAGCTGTCCAAAGGAATCTTGTTGCTGCAAGACAACGCCTCCGCTCACACTGCACAAGCAACCACGGCAAAACTTGGAGAGGTGGGCTTCCAGCTGGTTGACCACCCATCTTATTCACCAGATCTAGCTCCCTCCAACTATCATCTGTTTCCAAACCTGAAGAAACACCTCAAGGGTACCAAATTTCACACCATTTCTGATGCCATGGCTGCTACGGATGCCTGGTTTGAGGCACAACCTTGCAGAACTTGGAAAACCGATGTAAGAAGTGTGTTGTCATCAGCGGAGATTATGTGGAATAAATGTAAAGTCATCCTATCTCGCTTCTTTCTGGGTAAAGCCAAAGACTTATCAGTAGCCCCTCATACATCGAATAATAAATATTTCAGAGTGGATGAAGCTAGTGTACTTAATTTGAAAATGCATTATGATTATAAAATACTATTACAAAGTTTTATCACCTACCTTTTTACTCAACAGCTCGTCACAGGACCGGGTTTCTTTTTATTTTGCAATTGGCCACAATTTTAGCAGTTATTACTCCCATAGCCTAAAGCGGGCTTTAAACGCTGCGACATCGCTAGCTGATGCTAGCGATGGCGAGAGTGATAGCACCCACCCCTATCGTTATGCCAATATTTGGTGATCGCTGCCGCAGCGAACATTATCGCTACAGCAGCGTCACACGCACTTACCTGGTCATCGTCGTCGCTGTGACTGCCGAACAATCCCTCCCTCAAGGGGGAGGGACGTTCGGCATCACAGCGACATCACTAAGCGGCCGGCCAATGAAAGCGGAGGGGCGGAGATAAGCGGGTTGAACATCCCGCCCACCTCCTTCCTTCCTCATTGCTGGCGTGTGGCAGGTAAGGAGAGGTTCCTCATTCCTGCGGCGTCACACGTAGCGATGTGTGCTGCCGCAGGGAGGAGGATCAACTTCGCCCCAGCGACAGCAGCGATATTTGGGAATGGACCCCCATGTCAATGAGGAGTGATTTTGGACGTTTTTGCAACGATTCAAAATTGCTCCTAGGAGTCACACACAACGAGATCGCTACAGTGGCCGGATGTGCGTCACAAAATCCGTGACCCCAACGAGATCGCTGTAGCGATCTCGTAGCGTGTAAAGCCCGCTTTAGTGTTTTCTGGTGTCCAGAGATTTCCATCCACACAGGAGATGGTCATCACATATCGAGGACAGATTTATACCCTTTATAATAAAACTGTCATTCCCTATTCAGTAACTAAAGGCAGAGATCTTGCAAACAATCAACTCGTACACAATATATTAGAAAACTGTATGAGTTTATTAGATAATACATACATTTTATTTGCTGTAATAATATCTCCTTACTCAGTTTTCGGAGCAGCATTAAATATACAAACTGTAAACATTAACAATGCCATTGACATGCTGTTAAATAAAACTTAACATAGTATGGCACCACCTAGTGTCCAGCAATGTAGAGCATTGCGCACGTCCACCTAATGAGCTTAGGACTTGTGGTCACACATGTTCATTCCCACTCTCCATAGAAAGCTTCTTGTTTATTAAGGCCGCTTTACACGCTGCGACATCGCTAGCATCGGCTAGCGATGTCGCGTGCGATCGCACCCGCCCCCGTCGGTGGCACAATATGTGGTGATCGCTGCTGTAGCGAACATTATCGCTACGGCAGCATCGCACACACATACCTGTCCTGCGACGTCATTGTGACTGGCGAACCGCCTTCTTTCTAAGGGGGCGGTTCGTTCAGCGTCACAGCGACTTCACAGCAGCGTCACTGAATCGCCGCCCAATAGAAAAGGAGGGGAGGAGATGAGCGGCCGGAACATGCCGCCCACTTCCTTCCTTCCTCCATTTCTTGTGGCCGCAGGTAAGGAGACGTTTGTCGTTCCAGCGGCGTCACACATAGCGATGTGTGCTGCTGCAGGAACGACAAACAACATCGTACCTGCAGCAGCAACGATAATTGGGAAGAGGGGGGTGATGTCACCGATGAGTGATTTTGAACATTTTTGTGACGATTCAAAATCGCTCATAGGTGTCACACACAACGACATCACTAATGCGGCCGGATGTGCGTCACAAATTCTGTGACCCCAACGAGATCGCTTTAGCGATACCATAGCGTGTAAGGCCACCTTTAGTCATGAAAACCTCACACTGACTGCATGCGTACTGTGCCTTTGCGATCAGCCACAGGAGCACAACTGATCTACACAGCAGAGATCCTGCAAAAAGTGCTAGGATCGGCATTCTTACTAATCCCTGCAGTTTAACCCCTCGTATATCACTGTTAATAGAGACAGTGGAACAGAAGGCGTTTCGCAGAGGTAGAACTCTCCCTCTGTCACTGTCAGCCCACTGTCACCTCCGCAGGAAATCACGGAGTGCCGATAGGCTGCCATGTCAGCCGTAGGTCTGACAATGGTCTACAGATCCGCTATACACTCCAGCCCATCAGACAGGTAGCTTATAAGACCTTGCGTCTGACACTGCCAGTCAAACTGACAGTATACCATAATCCGCCGCACTACACAAGTAGTGCAGTGTATACACATGCAATCATATGATCACATGTTCAAGCATGGTTAGTGGACTAATATGTATTGTAAAAAGACAAAAACAAAACAAAAATCCCCAAATATCACTTATCCTGCCATAAAGAAAAAAAAAAGTCAGAATTGTGGTTTGTGCGTTCTACATCATAAATGAGTATAATGGAGCCACAAACGCATCAGGTCCGTGACAATCTGAACACATCCTATAGCCCTTATCCATCAAGACTGCCATTAAGCGGTTAAATTTCTTATTATGGACAACTGAGGCTAAAGAAGTAGTCTGGTCTAAAAATTATCACCTATCTAATGGACATGGTAGCACAAGGCATACCTACATAACATCATGAAAAAATACAATACCTAAAGATAAATAAAGACAAGACAATAAATATGGTGAAAAATGGCCGTGATGGTTTATTAAGAGTTTCATAAATTAAATAACCAGATAATAAAATTTAGATATAAATAACCAACGATTTCACTCAGATAAAAACCCCATTTTAACTAATCCACACGTCCATTTATTAATCAAAATAAGCCAATCCACCCAGACAGCTGGGTGATTTTCCCACAAGGACACGACTAGCCAGGCGTGCCCCCCCCCACACCATAAAACCACACAGCCATTTTTCCACAACTGATTACAATCCAAGATTAAAAATGTCCATACCTATCTCCGACAAGTGGACCCAATCTTGTCTAAATAACCCAGGCGTACCGTATTTTTCGGACCATAAGACGCACTTTTTTTCCCCCAAATGTTGGGGGAAAGTTGGGGGTGCGTCTTATGGTCTGACTATAGGGCTGCGGCCGGGAATGAGGGTGCTGCGGTGGAGCGGGTCATCGGGGGCACGAGCAGGCTGTAGCAGCCTGCCGTGACCACGTGGGCCCGCTCATTACATATGCACGCCCATCCTCCCGCCCATTTCTCAGCGCAGAAGCCGGCACTGACAGGTGGGCTGGAGGACGAGCACGGACGCGCGCATAGTAAAGAGCCGGTCCGCATGATCACCCCTGGCAATTACAGCCTGGAGTGATCATGTACGGCTGTATTCACTGCTCCCCGCGCGTCATCATCAGTGCGGGGTGCAGTGAATCCGTGCACTCACCCGTCCCCGTGTGTGGAGCCGCCCCCCTGCAGCACGCGATGTCTTCCTGTCTGTGCCGGTCAGCTGATCTGTGCTGAGCTGGTCAGCTGATCGGCACAGACAGGAAGACATCGCGTGCTGCAAGGGAACGGCTCCACACACGCAGATCAGCGGCGCAGAGAGGAAGATAAAATCGGTGCTGGAGGGAGTGAGGAACAGGTGAGTATAAACGTTTATTTTTTTTTCTCTGTGCTATAGGATACAGGCCATATACCAGGATGGTATATGAGCACGATGGGGGCATATAGCAGGATGGGAGTATATGAGCAGGATGGATGGGGGGGTATATGAACAGGATGGATGGGGGTATATGAACAGGATGGGAGTATATGAGCAGGATGGATGGAGGGTATATGAACAGGATGGGGGAATATGAACAGGATGGGGGTATATGAGCAGGATGGATGGGGGGTATATGAACAGGATGGGGGTATATGAACAGGATGGGGGTATATGAGCAGGATGGGAGTATATGAGCAGTATGGGGGTATATGAGCAGGATGGGAGTATATGAACAGGATGGGGGTATATGAACAGGATGGGGGTATATGAACAGGATGGGGGTATATGAACAGGATGGGGGTATATGAACAGGATGGGAGTATATGAGCAGGATGTGAGTATATGAGCAGGATGGATGGGGGAATATGAGCAGGATGGATGGGGGGGTATATCAATAGGATGGGGGTATATGAACAGGATGGGGGAATATGAGCAGGATGCTGGTATATAAGCAGGATGGGGGTATATGAGCAGGATGGGGGTTTATAGCAGGATCATATACAAGGCAGGAGGATCATTACCAGGATGGGGTACCTTAGTAGAGAATTTGGGGACATTACCCCCATAACAGTGTCAGCAGCAGATCCTCGCCCCATAACAGTGTGTCATAATCACATTTTTTTGCTTAAAGTTTTATTTTCCTATTTTCCTCCTCTAAAACCAGGGTGCGTCTTATAGTCCGGTGCGTCTTATAGTCTGAAAAATACGGTACATCCTTCCAAGTCCCGATGTCTATATGTGAAACCACCCAATAATTTAACAAATTTCTCAAGATCTCTGTTCACCCTTTAACGAATTTTATTCATGAATTGCAATCCACCCACATTCCAAGCTAACCATGGAATTATTTCCGAAACAACAAAACATGTTAGGAAAATAATTCTTAATATCTAAGAGATCCCTATGCATTTCCCATAACAAATTGACTGTATTATACCTACCAATATCATTCTCACCAAGATGAATAATAAACAGCTCAGGTGAAGGATAATATAACAATAACTTCCTTACCCTCCCCGATAGCTCAGACCAAGACATCCCTCTATAACCGAACTATAAAACATGAATAAAGTCGATATCAAAAGACAAATTCTCTGTATAATTTCTCTGACTCGCCCTCTTCTGAGCCCAATGGATGTAAGAATGTCCCAAAATCCAGATTATTATTGGGCCTGAAACAATGAATAACCATTAAACAACTAAATCAGGGCTGATATACAATTTAAATCTCCTAGAATCCGAACGACCTAACGCCTTAATTTTATCCTCACCTAAACCTAACCCTGCAGCCGCACCTATTCTGAATGAGTGCGAGGAAATGTTACACTTACCCATATGCAGTTTCAACAAACATTTAAGAATACTGTTAAATTGGAAAATAGTCGCCGACTCACCTTTAGCATGTACCAGCAAAGGCCCCTTACAAACAGGCCAAACCTGAAGCTACCTCCGCATATTAGTGACGGGACAAATGGCTGCATTACATAAAGGATTCAGATTTACCGATGACCCTTTACCTAACTGATCAGTCTTGGATCTTCTGATAATAATTAACACTTTATTATCTGATAATAACACATCCTCCACCTTCAAACCCGACGGCTGCCTCTTATTTGCACTAAGCAATTCACTGACCCGTAAAGCAGCAAAGAACATTAATGTAAATGCAGTTTGAAACAAACAGGTTTCAAACTCATTAAAACATACTAAATTTAACACCTCCCATAGCTGATATAAAAGTTCAATGGAAACGGGTCTTCTTGTGTCAGGCTGAAAAATTGCTCTTTTGAGCCCTTTCAAAACCTGTGTTATTGGAAACAAACTGCTCCAAGGCATGTTGCCACTAAGCTTCAAGAAAAACGAAATGCCAGCAATCAACTTGGCTAAAGAAGCATACGTGACACCTGCCCCAAGCAGCTCATTAACAAACTGCAAATCCGCAACGTCATTTGTTGCGTAAGGATTAAAGCTGTTGTTGTAACAAAATTTTAACCATTTGTCCCATGCACTGGAATAACCAGACCATGTACTACTTGCCAGCTATCCTTTAATAAAACTTGGAATTAATCCCATAGAATGTCCCACAGATGTGCTGCTCAAGGTGTGTTCTCTAGATCCGCCTCTGGGCATAGCTGATGGAACTTGACCCACTGCTGCCGAGAAAGAGAGTCAGCCATGACATTATACTTCCCAATAATATGTGTAGCTTTTAACCAAATATTAAATTTGAGGCAACATAGGACAATCTGCCTCAAAATCCTAACTGTCCACCTGCATTTAGACCCCAGTGTATTGATGCCGAAAACCACTCCTTGGTTATCAGAGAACAACATTATCCTTTTATTAGCCAGATGCTTTCCCCAAAGAACCAGAGCCACTAAAACCGGAAACAACTCCAAAACTATAATGTTCCTAGTAACACCCTTTCTAAAC
Organism: Anomaloglossus baeobatrachus; assembly: GCF_048569485.1. Taxonomy (NCBI): domain Eukaryota; kingdom Metazoa; phylum Chordata; class Amphibia; order Anura; family Aromobatidae; genus Anomaloglossus; species Anomaloglossus baeobatrachus. The sequence continues at coordinate 157,138,501 of NC_134363.1, read as the reverse complement.
CAGGAATCCTGCCATGCCTCTGCAGACCAATGTCGTCCAAATATCACACCATACCCAACGCTGCCTGCTGCATCCGAAAAAAGGGATAGAGCATCAGAAGATCGAAATTCATCCTGCCAACAACTGATCCCATTAAAATTATCCAAGAATTCTAACCAAACAACCAAATCATCTTTCATATTCTTTGTTAACCTGATGTGACATCTGGGAGACCTAACCCCTTTAGTTGCTTCATACAAGCTTCTGGAAAAAAACTCTTCCCATTGGGATGATTCTTAGACTAAAATTTAGCAACCCCAGCAATGACTGTATATTACATAACGTAGCCTTTTCTTTCAGCAGCAACTCCGTTACCAACTCCTTCAATTTAAATTTTTTTCCAATGGCAGCCTGCATTCCATTTTATTAGAATCTATCAAAATGCCTAGAAACTCCAAACTACAACAAGGAAAAACTGTCTTTTCTTCAGCCAAAGGAATACCAAACAAACCGCTCACCTCAATAAACTTCAAAAGCAACCTTTGACATACCTCAGAACCACCTTTCCCTACAAATAAGAAATCGTCTAAATAGTGAATTATACCCCCTGCAGGTAACTCAAACTCAACCACCCATTGCAAAATTGACGAGAACGCTTCAAAATAATAACAGGATAGCGTGAAACCCATAGGTAGACAGCGGTCAAAATAAAATGTATCCTCAAAAGCAAAACCAAGCGAATTAAACCCACAGGGATCAACAGGCAACAACCTAAACACAGATTTAATATCTGATTTCGCAAGCAGCGCGACGTCCTCTTCTTCGCTCCCCCCTTCTCTCGCCGCCGCTTCATCTTTTTCTGGCTTGGGTATCGGCGCCGCTGTAGAGAGGCATGCCCGCAACCAATCCTCGCCGCCTTCTTCTCCCGCTCTCTGCACCAGCTCCTGCAGCAACTCTTCCCCTGCACCCCAATTTGGGATGTATTCCATCTGTCTAGATTTTGGCGGTTGGTGACTGTTCACATTGAGGGGCACTGCAGCCAGAAACTTGAGATGCTGCCCCCTGACTGCTGGCCCCTCTGCATGTTTAAATAAAGTTCTCCCCCCTGGAAAGACACTGACCTGCCGCCCCCGCCTCCTGTGGTGTGACTGGCCTAAGCCCCGCCTCCTGGATACATATCATCGGGCTGCCCAGCTTCCAGCCTCTCGGCTGCAGGACCCGGACCTGTTTGGGCAGCCGGACACAGGGACCCGCTCCTGGATGCGGAATGAGAGCTATCAGCAGGGAGGTAAGCGTTTCAGCTCACAGCGCTGTTAGCTGTGAGCGGCTCCCTCTCTGCTGAGGCACAAGCGATGTGTGCCGGTGAGCGCGGCGTTCTAAGGGAACTACCCGCCCGCTGGTCCGCTTGTGCTCGTCATTATTTAAACACCCTTTACCCCCTCCCTCCCTCCATCCTCCCCTAAAATCAGCATGGAGGAAAGCGTCCTGCTCACGGCGCTTTTAGCTGTGAGCGGCTCCCTCCATGCTGAGGCTCAAGCTATGTGCGCCGGCGAGCGGCGTTCTGAGGGAACTACCCGCCCGCCGGTCAGCTTGAGCCGCCATTAAGTTTGAAAAAGAGCGCTTCGCGCTTTTTGTCTTTGGCCCCGCCCACCCGCCGCCCAGCCACCGCCGCCCAGCCACCGCCGCCAGTACTGATGAGGAGCAGGGTAGGGCTGTGTGCGCTCTGCACGGCACGGTGCCGGCAGAGAGCGTGCGCTCAGCCTGCAGCTCCTGCCATAGACAGAGCAGGAGCTGCCGGCAGAGCGCACGGAAGAAGTGACATGTCACTTCTTAGAACACAGGGATTCGGGCCCCAGCTGAATCGCTGCGTTCTACTATGCAACGTGCGTACGGCCTCTGCACAGTCTCCATAGACTGTGCAGGGGACGCAGGACGCATGAATTACGCACACAGCCTAATTGAAGTGCAGACTCAGTGCAGTCCCTGTCACAGCGCAGGTTGGAGGCACTGTAGTGGGGAATGTAGTATGCAGGCACTAACCTGCAAGAGTTCAAATCACCCCATCCCACACGGACTGAACTTCCCCTCCCCTCCGTTTGTATGCCCCAGAATGCCAAGGGGGCTAGCCTGGGAATGAACCAGGGACCATGTGGGTCTCCCAGTGAGCGGGCGGGTTAAGGGATTCTGTTAGGACTTCAATGTTCAAATTGAGGGGGGCGGGTAGTGAACAGGGGCAAGAAGCAACAGTCAGCAGGTGGCATGTTTCCCTCCTGCTGATACCACACCTACACCAAGCCCCCTCCCAGGCCAAAACACACCCCATTTGACATTATACAATGGTGACTGTTTACAGCCCCTCCCCGTTGTCACACAGTGGATTTCAGCATGTTATGGCGGCGGTGGGTGCGGTGCCGACCATTGCGTTGTACGTTCATGTGCAGGGGTCACGGTTGCAAGCTTTGGCATGGGTAGCCACCATGTCCGGAGTCTGTCATCTTAACCCTTGGATAGGTGTGAGCGTCGTCGTAGCAGGCGTTACGTGGGTAGAGCTAGATCCAGTCGTCTTGCCATTTCCTGAATCACCAGGTGAGTACCCTGATGGGGAATGCGGGGTGGGATAAGTTCCCCTAGGGAGGATAACGTGATGTCACAGGTAACAGGCTTCCCGCCCAGCTCTACATGTTGTCACTAAGTTATTTATAACAAACAATGTTATTGGTGCTGAGGGAATCGCCCTTCCCCAGTTTCTGGTAAAAGCTGTGATGGTATCTAGCATTCCTACCCCTTGTAGACAGCATTCCACAATCTACCTGCTCTAACTGTAAAGAAGCTTTCCCTATCTCGGAGGATTAAGTCTGGTGCCAGTTTATTTATATTGAGCACACGGGTATTTATACAAATTATTATTATTTATTATACCGCCATATAATTCATGGCGCTTTACATGTGAAAGGGGTTTACATAATACGTACCAGTATACTAATCATAAACCGTACAAGGCACAGACAGGTACAGGAGGAGAGAGGTCCCTGCCCGCGAGGGCTCACAGTCTACAGGAGGAGAGAGGACCCTGCCCGCGAGGGCTCACAGTCTACAGGGGATAGATGAGGATACAGTAGATGAGGGCAGAGCTGATTGTGCGGCGCTGTATCAGACGGAGGGTTACGGCAGCTTGTAGGCTTGTCGGAAGAGGTACAAATGAGATCTCCTCTGAGACGTCTTTCCAAAATTAAACATATCTTACTTTTTCAACCTTATTTTAATACAGGCGGCCTCCATTCCTTGTAATAATCTTGTTGCCACCTGTTAACTGACCCTTCAAGTGATTTATAGATTAGTGACAATACGATGGGATCACGGGATCTAAACCCCCTGTTATACACCCTAATTTAATGCTGTAATTGAAAGAAGGGATCTATATTGGTCACAGATATTTTTATCGAAATGTGAGAAGTATATTTCTGTACATTTGCATGGCTTGATTGTTTTCAAAAATTGCTTCTCTTTTTTAGAGAAGTAATTTTCAGCCTTTTTTTACTAGATTTTCCCTCTTTGGTTAATTACGTATGTTTTAATTGGTTTTCCTTACCGTAGTAACCGAAAATAAACAAGTGAGATGGGTAAACCGGCAAGGTTAGCTATTCGCATAATAATTATGCCCACTAATATTTTCTGGACAATTACATCCACATAAATATCCTAAAAGGTATAAATTCACTTTTAGTTTCGTGTGCTTTGCATGGATTGGGGACGCTGTCCCCATTGGGGCTTACGGTCTGGATTCCCTACCTGTATGTTTATTGGGGTGTGGGAGGAGGCCAGAGTGCCCGGAGTAGACCCACGCAGTCACGGGGAGAACGTACAGGCTCCTTGCGGATGGTGGCCTTGGCGGGATTTGGGCCCAGGACCCCAGGGCTGCAGCTAGCCACTGAGCTACCGTGCCATGCCATAATAGTTTCAAGAGCAGGAACAGACAGATTTGTAGATGGAGTATTCCGGCGTTGCAGGGCCAGCTGTGTGGGATTATTTGCAATATATGTTTATATAGTTATATATAAAAAAAAAAAAAAAAATGCTCCTTATGCTGGGCCCGGGGGGCATGGTCCGGTAACCTAACTTTGATTGCGCTTTTCCCCCTATTTAGGTTCCAGCTAAACAAAAGGGGGGGTGGACTGGGAAATAGGAGAATGACCAGTGGTCCGACGATGCCGGTGGGTAAAAGCCTTAACCAACTACAGCTCCTTCCTCAAATAAGTAATCAGGCTGATTAGGTTTTTTGTGGCTTGGAATGCCTATGGGTCAACGCAGGGTTGAAGTCAATACAGGCATCTGGTTTCCGGGTTAGTATCGCTCACCTTATTGCAATCCCAATCTCAGGTATTTTGGTAACTCAACCCACCAGCAGGATCAAGGTTTGGAGTTCTCAGCTAGATGGTAGGGTGTTTGGTGAAGTTAGGCCTATGATCTGGGCCCCCATTTTGCATTGACCTGACGGTTCTATGGTACGTTATTCAGCGGGTGTTGCTCCGGTGGTTGATGTGCGTGACGATTTTCCAAGCCACCCTCTAGTAATACACGCCCTGCAGTAGTCAGCGAATGTGCACCATTTTCGGTTGCAAGCAAACTGTTACGAGGTCGGTCTTCCCATTTTTAAATTGTGGAACGGTACTGAAGCGATGAGGGTCTTGTGGGGTGTAAGGTATTGAAGGGTTGGATGATTATGGTAAGTGAGTGGAGCACAGCAGGCCTATTCTTTTCTAGCCGTAGATTGTTTAAAAAAAAAAAAAAAAAAAAAAAAGGGGGTTTTTTGGATTGTTTGCCCCATTGCAAATCTATACATTGATGTTTTGGATCTCTTTTTCCATCACTCGGCGGGTGTCCCGACGGTGTCGGTTATGTCTATTAGGCGAGCGGGTGTGATGGTACCAGTTTTTACCCACGACGACGGCCCTTCAATTTAGCGTCACGGATTTAGTCCTCCTTTTTGTGGGCTGGTTTTGGTCGGTAATGCGACGGTTCCTGGTTATTTCGGTGTTTGCCAGCCGTGGTACCCGGTACGAACTCTCCCAGAGTTGGGGTGTTCCAAGGCTTCAGGGGCCAGTATACATGAGCACAGTTTCAGTGGATTAGGTGACTGCAATTGAAATGCATTATGAGGGACGTTAGGACCGAGTTGGTTTTGAAATCGGTTTTTATCAGGCACGTAAGAAGATTCAGAACAGCGTACAGGGCTAATGTAAAATGACATGATGTGATTTGTTTCTATATAAAAAAAAAAAAAAAAAAAAAGGGGGTTTTGGGTTTTGCCAGTACCACCTTGGAGAGAAGAGGCGTTGATGGTTACGAGAATTCTCTGTTCTGACAGTGTTTTTCCTTTCAGATCTAAGTCGGCCTAGTGACTGGGTCCGAGGTTACTTCCATATATGTTGGCTGCGAGGAGAGCGGATCTTCGCCTCTTCGCCTTGGTGGTCGGTCCTTGGTTCCCTTTACAGTGGATGTAATTGGAGAGGTTGCCGGAGCTTGGCTCAGCTGTGGGTCTATCAGAGGTGATCAAGATTGCGTGAGCTCTCTTTTTCCAACCGACTTGGTGATACACATAGGCTTCAAGTATCTGGTCCAAGGCCGTTTAGCTAGGCCTCTTACCCTTATCTGGTCACAGAGGTACAAGTTTCCCTGTTTTCGTTCGGAGTGTTACAACGATCCGGCCGAAGGTAACCCTCTGGCCCAGGGGGCAAGGCGCTAAGGAAGAATGTGATATGGATCTCTCCTGGCGCATGTGCGATCAGGGCCTACCCAAGTTGTGCTGTTAATAAAGTGTTTATATAAAAAAAAAAAAAAAAAAAAAAAAAAAAGGTTGTTGGTCTGGCACCGCCAGCTGGAAGGCAATATTTGGCTGTCCTTAAGCTCAGATGGGTACATCCCAAATGATGATGTTGTGGATATGGTGGTTGCGGAAATTCCTGGGACGGCTCAGGTATTTCAGTTTTTGGGTGGGGTCGCAGCTTGCTGGCGCTGTGCTGCTCCTTGGCGGAAGGGGTAGGAAAAGTGGTGGTGAAATACCCGCGCCGGACGGCCGGAAGGCGGTACATTTGCCTGAACCCCGTGATGTTGGCAAGTTAATGCCTGGTTAAAAGCTGCGACCAAATTTTATGCCAAAAGATGAGAGTGGTTTTTTCCCCATACCTCTCTCCAAAAATGGAAAATTCAAATAAAAGTATTTTAATTTATAAAAGAACGGTGTTGTGTCTTTCTAGGGGGGGAAAAATGGTGGTTGTTGGGTCCTGGCAGTCTGAGGGGCACTGCAGCCAGAAACTTGAGATGCTGCCCCCTGACTGCTGGCCCCTCTGCATGTTTAAATAAAGTTCTCCCCCCTGGAAAGACACTGACCTGCCGCGCCCGCCTCCTGTGGTGTGACTGGCCTAAGCCCCGCCTCCTGGATACATATCATCGGGCTGCCCAGCTTCCAGCCTCTCGGCTGCAGGACCCGGACCTGTTTCCCACCCTCCCTCCCTTTTGTTTTCCAAGTTTGTTGGAGTTTACTGTGTTTTAAGTCGCAGCAGCGGAAGGGGTAGGAAAAGTGGTGGTGAAATACCCGCGCCGGACGGCCAGAAGGCGGTACATTTGCCTGAACCCCGTGATGTTGGCAAGTTAATGCCTGGTTAAAAGCTGCGACCAAATTTTATGCCAAAAGATGAGAGTGGTTTTTTCCCCATAACTCTCTCCAAAAATGGAAAATTCAAATAAAAGTATTTTAATTTATAAAAGAACGGTGTTGTGTCTTTCTAGGGGGGGAAAAATGGTGGTTGTTGGGTCCTGGCAGTCTAAGTCATCAGGCCTTGTCCACAGGCTATTTACTTCATGCAGCATTTGCTTGGACCTGTCCCGCCCACAGCCATGACTCAGTCATGGGTACGGGATTGAAATAGACCAGGTGAGTGCTGCTAAGAGCAGTTCTACTATTCATATGTGAGGCCGTATGGCACATTTTATAAAAATATTTTAGTGTAGGACTGCCTCAAATGAGATTTGCCGTGACGTGGCGAGGCAGCTCAAGAAATTGCAATTTTTTGCCAAAAATCTCAAAAATTTTTTATAATAAGTACAGTTTGGAATTGTTAGTGCTGAAGTGCACATTTAGTGCTGGCATTTTGTTTTTTTCTTCATAAGTTTACCATGTAGTGTACTGGAAAACAGCAAAAAAATTTCAAGTGTGGAAAAACTGCAAAAAAAGTGCGATTGCACAATAGTTTTTGGGATATTTTATTCACCATGTTCACTATATGGTACAACTGATGTGTTGTGGTGATGCCTCAGGTCGCGCACTTCAACTCTGGAGCTTCTTGTTATCCTATCTATCTCCAGTGCTGTCTGGCTCTTATTAAAAGGGGTAGCCTACAAAGATTAATTTTAATAAATAGATTAAAAATAATAATAATAAATTTCTACAATTGGATGTGTTTAAATAAAAAAAAAAATGTTCCTGTGCGGAGATAATCTTATATATGTGTCCATGCTGCGTACTGTGTAATGACCGTGTCTGACCATACAGGGACATGCTCTGATCATACCATATCTCCTGGGCAGGGAAGGACACAAAAGAGTATACAGATAGAATTATGCTATGCTATGCTCTTTCAGTGAAGTAAAACATTTAACAAAAAAAAAACACAAAAAAACACAGGCATGGAAATGCTTTGTATCACAGAAAGAATCCTCCATCATGCCGTGCTGTAATGTCTATACAGTGGAACCTTGGTTAACGAGAACAATCCGTTCTGGGACTGTGCTTATTAACCAAGTTACTCGTCTAGTAATGCAAGATTTCCCATATGTTTTTTGGCTATCTGTATTTTTACTTTAGATCTTTGTCCTTTATGCTTTTTTAACCCCTGGGCCATTTGAGACTGACGTGAATTTGGAACTTGCCCTTTGGAACATTCCAAAAAACCAGCCCTGCACTGTTGATATCTGTGCCATATAATGTGGATAGCAATAAGTAATGCATTTTATAGTACAATATATGATATTTTTTTTTTTTATACCCCAATATCTACCTACCAAACAATCTGTAATAGCAACCAAATAACCTATTCTATTTATGTATGCCTATTATTCTATGATCAGCGCTATAATAGTCACTAATGATATTTACATAATGTCAGTGAGCGAGGAGCGCATCGCCTTGTGCTTGTCTTCCAGGAGGTACAGTGCTCCGGCGCAGCAGGGTTAGACGTGCTGCCCTGTTGCTAAGCGACGGGGGACGCGTCTCTCCGACGGTCCGGAGCCTGGAACTTCCATACTGGAACACAGCATATCGCGCAAATGTGGCGCCCCTGACCTGGTCAGGCACCACTGAGTACTGCACCCATGCTGGGGACAGTACAACACAGGTAATCCAGAAGGCTGACCGGGGTGTGGAACACAGGCGCATAGTGATCAGGTCTCACACATGTACCCATGAGAGGACCCCTGGGGATCCCAGGAGGGGGAAAAGCCTTGACCTTCACTGGAATAGTGGAGGGGGCCAAAAGCCTCCATCTCCTCTCAAGGGGTGTGGTAAGAGAATCTGGTTGCTAGGTGGCGTAGGCAAGAACAGGAGAGGAGGGGCAGTGAGTCAGTTAGGGCAGAACTCCATAGGGCTCAGTGAGGAGCAGACCTGTGGGGCTGTTGCTGTCTAACAGCGCCCGCGCAGTGGCTACCGACGGGGGAGAACGGTCAACTAGGAGTGCTACCCGAAACCCATCTTCAGCTAAAGAGAGAGCACGGAGTGGGAAGTAAGGAGACTGCTAGAGAGTACCAGGCCCAAACGGGCGGCAGATCCCGGAGCGGAGATAGATCCAACTTTCTTTTGCTAAACCTGCCGGTGTGGGGCTCTCAAAGCCCACGCCACAACACCACAAAAGCCGCAGCCACGTAGCCACAGTTAGGGCCCATAGGTCACAGGAGGCAAGCAGCTGGAGTGGCCTGGCCCAGGCGACAAGCACACGGCAAACGAAGGGGAGTGAGGCTTCAGCAACTTCCCTGGGTGACCCCCATAGGGACTAAAAGTCGGGGTCACCCCAAACCACCAAGGGCTAAGGAAGGCGAGTTGGTAGTCACCCTCACAAGTCAGCCTGAAGGATACCTGGTTCCCGCCTGGTTCATCCCAGCTACGCCCGGGTTACTCACCCTGCCACCTGAAGTGAGTAAAAACCCTGAAAGACATTCTGCCTGTGTGGAGTTATTCTGCGCCTTGTGGTACTACGCACCTACACAGGGCCCTGGGGCTTGCCTCACTCTCAGGAGGCTATTCCAACTAACTGCACTCACCATCAGCCCCAGGCGTCCCTCAACCTGCAGTGGCGGTCCCTACTGGCCGCAATACTGAGAGTGGCGTCACGACAAGAAGAAGATCTCCTACCTGTGACCAGATCCAGCTACGTGGAGTCCCTGAAGGTAATGCACCGACACAACACCTGTGGGGCTTCACATCTGGCGTCACGAACAGGATAAGGACTAGACCTGTTCAGACAGGTGACCATGTGCCTGGGCGGTCCGCTTGGAAAATTGGAAGCGCCGCCATATTGCCACCATGAAAAGCGCGCTGAAAAACAACAGCAGCCCGCGCTGGGAGAAGTTACCGCCCACGAAGAGGTGTGGCTACCCAGAGATCCCCTGCAGAGTTCTGACCTCGCTTCTGAAGAGAGCGGAGGCGTCCAGAGACGTCGGGACAGAAAGGGAGCCAGAAGCCTGCTGCTGGGAGAGGAGCTGCTGAAAGAGGCAGAGCAGAAACTGAACAGCTTGCTATCAGAGGCAACGGCGAGTCCACAGCTGGAGAGTCGTGCAGAAGAGGGCGCAGAAGAAATGGCGTCTGACCGCAGAAATCCAGAACCGGGCTCCGCTGCCTGGTGGTATCGGGAGCTGGCCCAGTTCTGCGACCGACTGGAGACCCGGGTTGTGGAGCAGATCCGGGAAGAACGAATGGAAATGCTGGAGATGACCGCGGCGGTTCGGGCCTATGAAAGGAGAGCCGCGCGCCGAGTGCCAGACAGGACGGCGATGACGCAGACCCCGATGCTGCCACCGGTGGGTGAGTCGAGTGATGCCCCGGCCAGCGCAAGTGCCCCGACCCCTGCTGCCACGCCCGCGGTCCCCGAAGAGGCGTCCGGTGCGGCGACGCTGAAGCAGGCCGCAGCCACGCCAGGTGCGGCCTTCCAAGCCCCAGCGGCCGCAGCGATGCCCTGCTCGGCCCACCAAGACCCGGTCCCTGCAGCAACGCCCAGTCCGGCCCGCAAAGAACCGGCTGCCACCGCGACCCTCATCCGCGTCGCAGGCGTAACGCTGACCCAGGCCGCCGCCCTGCTAGGCCCGGCTCGCCGAGACCCCACCGCCGCAGCAACGCTCGTCCGCGCCGCAAGTGAGGTGCTGAACCAGGCCGCAGCCACGCCAGGCGCGGCCCGCCAAGCCCAGACTGCTGCAGCGACGTCCAGCCCAGCTTGCACAGAGCCCCCTGCAACAGCGACACTGATCCAGGCCGCCGCCATGCCGGGCGCGGCCCGCCAAGACCAGGCCGCCGCCATGCCGGGCGCGGCCCGCCAAGACCAGGCCGCCGCCAAACAGGGCGCGGCCCGCCAAGACCAGGCCGCCGCCATGCCGGGCGCGGCCCGCCAAGACCAGGCCGCCGCCATGCCGGGCGCGGCCCGCCAAGACCAGGCCGCCGCCATGCCGGGCGCGGCCCGCCAAGACCAGGCCGCCGCCATGCCAGGCGCGGCCCGCCAAGAGATTGCATCACCATTTTCCCCGGCCTGCAAGGCCAGAGCAGACACCGCTCCCCAGTCCAAAGAGGTCCCTGCTAGGAAGACCCTGATAGGAGAGGACCCCGAATACTGGAAGCTGAAGGCTGACCTAGAGGCCCAGTTCCCACAAGAGATGGTGGATCGGTATCTGCTCCCTCCGCATACCCCCAAGGAGATTCAGGCAACCCCTGCAGCCGCGCCAGAGAGTCCACCGCCCAGACCAGCTGAGGACCACTCATCTCCAGCGCTACCACAACCAGAGTGCAGCGAAGAACTAAGGGGGAGAGGAGGCCAGGAAGCTGAGGAGCTGACTCCGGAGCCACCGGCAGTGGAGCAATACTCAGAGCCGGAGATGTTACCCTATTCACGTTGGGATGAGGAGGACTTGACACCGTCTGCTGACGAAGATCAGCCCAGAAACCTCACCTGGGGCCCTGCAGGCATTGAAGTAACAGCCCGGCAAAACCCAGCCCGCAAGACAAGGCGTCGCAACAGAACAACGCTGTCCCCTGCACCACAGTCTCCAGAGCAGAGAGAAGTCACAGCCAGAGACCTACAAGAAAAACGGTCCCTCAGAAGAGCCAAAGCCCAGGTCAGAGGACCCCTTTGCAGAGGAGTAGTGGAAGATTTCAATTTGAGAAGTGGATATGGATTCATTGTAGCACCTGGTATCAAAGAAGGGATATTTGTCAACAGAAGAGATGTGAACGCTCATCTGCCTAGAGGACACCCTGGCAGAAACTTAAAGATGGGAAATACAGTACAATTCACTATGCATGAAGGCATGATGATATTTCCATATGTAATTATATATTTTTTTTGATCGTGATTTTCATTGTTATATGTGTTTTTGTGTTTTTTTTTTTGATGTGCCTTTCCCGCCGATTTTTTTGGAAGAGGCTGGGCTTTGACGTCATCATGACGGAATGTATATAGATTCTGCAGTCCTCATGGTTTAGCAGATTTGATGTACTTTTTTTCCTGTGTGTCCTGAGGAAGGGAGCAGAGACTCCAGAAACGCGTCGACCTAAAGATGAAATAAAGGAACATTAACTCTCTATGTTCAGAGTGGTCACTGGCGCAGCCTTGCAAGCCCTACTTCACTATTCCCTGTTATCAGCCATTTTGGGTGCTGCTGCCGTTGGCCGTGATTATTTGCCTGCATAGTAGTTGTGACTCTCACAACTCACGGGGTGAGTGACTTTCTTTATTTTACCCCATATGTAACTCGGATAAGACCCTATTTTGCGCTCCTTTTTCCACAGTCCTTCGTATTGTTCTGCCTGGTGGTTCTGGCGTGACCAGATCCTTTCGTTTGTGGAATACAGCAGCAGAGGGTCCGATAATGGATTATTTCAACCAGCGACTCACGTCCAGGGAGAAATTGATCTTACAGACAGTGGGATCCAATGAAAACCAGAATACCGATTGGGATCTCGATTTACCCAACATCTATACTGAAGAGGATACGGTGGTTTTAAAGAAACTCTTTCTACGTTTGGAGGACCTTCTCAAGGAGGAACTAAGGTTTGGGCTTGATGCCAGATTTTTATCTATCTATATGGAAGAAAAACTGTGCCCGAGGGGCTTAAGGATAACACATGACTCACCATTTCCTGCAGACCCGATTTTTACATCGGAATGGGATGGGATTTTAAAAAATTGCATGCAGGCTATGTTACAGTGCCTGTTCAAAAAGAGGACTATTATTGCTACGGAGGTCACAGAAAATATCAATTCACTATATAAAGAGCTCACCCGTTATGAGCTGCATCCTGAATATAGGTTCTTAAACTCCGATATCAACACCAAGCTCACACAATTAGAACAGGACACCATATTCAGGAAATCTAAGAAATTACAGCGTGATAGGCAGGATATGATCACTAAGAAACCTTCCAACAAAAACAATGCAGATAAGGGGTCCTTCAATTTAAGACCGAGATTGAACAGCCAACACAGAAATTTTTACAACAGCAAATTTCACAATAAAAGACCTAGGTCCATTTCCACTCATAAGCCTGGGTTGCGTTCTAATGAGAGTGAATTGAACAAATCACTATCGACACATCAGGTGTCCACTTCTAACCTGGAGACACCTGTTGTAGTCACCCCTGAAGAGGTTTTTTCCACTGTTTTGAGTGCAGAGGCCCCTGTTTTTACCAGTCCAGGAGAGGTATTTTCTGACCCTTTGGTCAAGGAGATCCCTGTTGTGGGCAGAGTGAGCATGGAATCCCGGAATTTTACTGAGACAAGATTGCAATTGGAGGCCCTAAGGCTACAAATTGAAAAGATCCGGAAAAATAGGATCTTGGACCTAGAACAGGACCTTCCAGATCCCTCCATGGATCATAATGGAGGGTCTGATTTTACCGACCTCTTAGAACTTTCCACACATGAGGAGTATGTCCTCCTGCCCACCCCTCAGGGGTCGGAGGGGGGTCCCACTCCTCTATTACCTAAGGTTCCCGTTTGTGACTCTCCTGGGAATAGTGCTGCTAATGCTAATGCTAATACTATTATAGTTGATAATTCTCGGAAAATCGATGCTTGTGTACCTTTTTTACCTGTGGCAAAAAACACCCAGGTTCATATCACCAATTTCCTCACTCCAAGGGGGGGGAAAAGAAAAAACATTTTAGAGGAACCCGAGCAGGCATTAGGGTCAAACAAAAAAGAGAAGAAAGGTCAAAATTAACCAGTGTTAAGGAGGATACAAAGGACAATTTGGGAATCTTTAATCTATCTAACCATTCTCTGTCCAAAGGAGAACGTAGTGTTCTTAGCAAAGGGCTGTCTTTCTGCCCCGTTGCTAACTCTAATGATTTTAATTTATTTATTGACTTTCAAAAATTTATTAGAAAACTAACATTGAGACGACATTTTCAGATGAATAAATTTAACCCCAAGAACAATTGTATCCCTATACCTGATGATTTTTTACACACAGATTTGAGGTTGAAGTCCAATTTTTACCCACTTCAGAGCAAAGGACACCATTTAAAAACCTTTAATGATTTAGTACTGGAGGACCTAAAAAAACTTGATTTGAGGGGGAGTCCACTCAAGTCGAATTTGACCAGAGAGGAGAGAAAAGCCCTCTTGTCCCTTAAATCCAACCCCCAATTGGTAATTAGAAATGCGGATAAAGGAGGAGGGATTGTAGTGCAAGACAAGGATGCATATATTCAGGAGGCTCTAAGGAACCTTTCCAACCCTATACATTATGAAGTTGTTGACATTAAATCATATGAAGAAGCAGTTCTGGAATATAGAACACTCATTCAAAGGGCAGCATCACTAGGAATCCTTGGTAAGGAGGAACTCAAGTTCCTAGACGTCAAAAATCCAAAAATAGCTTTCTACTACCACCTACCGAAAATGCACAAGTGTCTTGTAAATCCCCCTGGAAGACCGATCATTTCAGGGATCGGTTCCTTGACCGAAAATTTAGCTGACTACTTGGATTGTGTGATGAGGGTTCATGTATCCAATTTAAGGAGCTATTTGAGAGATTCTACTCAGCTCATAAACCTTATAAAGGATATTGAATGGAAAGAATCCTTCTTGTTTGTATCATTAGATATAGCTTCCTTGTATACCAACATTGCTCATGATTTGGGGCTGGAGTGTTTCAAACAGTTCCTATATATGGATGAGAGGCTACCGATTGAGCAGAAAAACTTTCTGCAGGATGGGATGGAGTTCATATTAAAGAACAATTACTTCACCTTCCAGGATACTATGTACCATCAATGCTGTGGCACAGCGATGGGCTCGAAAGTAGCACCCACTTTTGCAAACCTTTTTATGGGTCTTTTTGAACTATTATTTATATATAATTCTGAGCTTTACGAGCATGTGATTGTATATAAGAGATATATTGACGATTTATTTATAATCTGGGACAATTCAAAAAATAATCTACAAGTCTTCTTGGACAGCATCAAGAATAACGATTGGGGTCTTACCTTTTCGCCTACAATTAAGACAGACAGGATAGACTTCTTGGATTTGACGATTTTTCACGAAAAAGGGTCGATTTACACTAAGACCTTTTTTAAAAAGGTGGACTGCAATGGCTATATCAATTTTACTAGCAGCCACTATAATAAATGGTTGCTAAATATCCCCAATAATCAATTTCAGAGGGTACGGAGGAACTGCACCCGTGATTCAGACTTTCATGAACAGGCGGTGGTCCTGAGGGACAGATTTCGGGATAAAAAATATCCGGTGTCTGTGATCAAAAAAGCCTACAATAATAACAAGTCGCTTAAACAGGTTGATCTTATTGGGAAGATCAGAAATCCCGAGAATAAGGAGAAGAACATGGCCTTTTCCTCGAATTTCCTAATGACATATAGTGATGATAGTGGCAAAGTGAAAGATATCATTGCCAAACACTGGAAAGTCCTGTTGAATGATCCATTCCTAAAGGAGACTTTACCTTTGAAACCGGGAATTACGTACCGCAGGGCCTCGAGTCTGAGAAATCATTTGGCCCCCAGTAGACTCAAAAATAATAGTAATGATATGGTCATCTCTACCACCAAACCTTTGGGGGTTTTTAAGTGTTTGGTGAAGAACTGTCTTTGTTGTAATATTATCCAACATAGAAGGGTCTCTTTTGGGCTGTTTCCAGGGGGGACAGAATTCCCTATCAAAAGCCATATGACTTGCCAAACTGATTTTGTGATATACTTAATAGAATGTGAGTGCGAGAAAAGATATGTGGGCAGAACAACACAGCCCCTCCATAATAGACTGAACTCACACAGATACAACATTAAAATAGGTTTTTTGTTACATGGTCTCTCCAGACATGTAACCTTGACACATAAAGGTAAATCACGGTTGAGAATCACTCCCATTGAACAGATACCCCCCTTTGTCAATAATCGGGTGGAACTTTTGAACAAAAAAGAGACGTTTTGGATTTATAAACTTAATACTTTGAAACCACAAGGGTTAAATGAGGTGACTGATTTGTTTATGAAAGGTTAAAATATCATATCTTGCTATATAGTATCATTGTGGATTTTATGCTTTTATTGTGGTCTTATTTGTGTTGGAAGGTCTTAATTTTATATCCCGCTTTACAGTATCATTGTTGGTTTTATGTTTTTATTCAGTGTTCATTAAGTTTTGGGAGTTATATTATATCTTATTTTTAAAAAAAAAAAAAATTATTTTCTTTTTTTATATAATATTGTATCAGTTGAATATGATGTATATGTATATATATATATAT
Organism: Anomaloglossus baeobatrachus; assembly: GCF_048569485.1. Lineage (NCBI taxonomy): Eukaryota > Metazoa > Chordata > Amphibia > Anura > Aromobatidae > Anomaloglossus > Anomaloglossus baeobatrachus. The sequence continues at coordinate 157,122,493 of NC_134363.1, read as the reverse complement.
ATATATCTTTTACAGTTCATTTATAATGTTTTTACCTATTTGAAGATGTTGGCATTCACCTGTGGATATTTGTCCTATTTATGATTACTGTTCTTTCCTGTATTTATTGCACTTTGCACTTTGTATTTATTGGTCTTGGCTATTCATGTTTTGGACTCATTTTTTGGATCCATCCGATCTTCACGTTTTTTGAAGTTACTTGTTTATTACCACACTGTTTTTTGCCCCTTTTTAACACGCCAGTTACATATTTTCCGCTTTTGCCCTGCGCACTGTAATTTAGAATAATTTTGTGTTTTTCCTCATACCTTGGACAGGCTCTTCTTCACTTTTTCATTATTTTCCCTTAATTTTTGGTCTGACCCTATGTCCGCAGCATATGAGCCTTCTATTGGTATCGAAGGCAGAGTTCATTTATTTTTTTGGTTGCAGGGAGGGGAATGGATTCCTCCCGACCAACGCACCGATTGACATATGAGATTGAGACTATAACACAGGGATATAAAATCCATGTGCTCCCGTTTTTGTTTTGTGTGATTTTTTCCCTTCAGCCTGTCTCATAGTATCAGCATATTTCGATTATATTATACTGAACTGTATACATTGTGTTTTTTTACCCATACAAGTACTATGTTCGGTTATGTGTGCTTATTATTTTTTCCTTAAAAATACGGATATTTGCCTTTTTTTTATATATAGATACTGTGTCAGCCCTAGATTTATATACAAGGCTTTTAGAGATAGAGATTTATACACACATTTATATGCCCGCCCCCCCTTTTTCTCTTGACATTTTCCCCCTCCTTTATGTTTTAAATTTTAATTTTAATTTTTATTCCACGAGGTCCGCAATAAGGTTTTCTGATGAATAACCGGCAGATTATTCTCTACACGGAGCTTGGAAGACTAACTGGCTCCCTACCCCATCTTTTTCTCTGACATGCGCATTTCCTTTTCCCACGCTTTGAACTTGCTTGAACTTTCTTCACCTTGTCTTAACAAGCTCCGGACCTTTTTCTGACATGCGCACTCACCTTTTTCCCACGCTCTGAACTTTCCTCACCCCGGCTTAGGTACTTTACGTTGACTTACGTAGGATTTTCACGTAAACACCCGGAATTATACGGATCTTCTCACAGCTACACTTTCAGAGGTATATCGTTCTACACTTGGTTTCAAAAGGTGTTTTCGGGACTCCTAAGGTGGAGACATGGTTTGCTCTCTTTGAGATGCAACCCCTTTGAGAAAAGAGTTAATATTCCCATGGGTTCTAGACCGCTTCATAGCGGCTTGGCAGTGCAGGGTTTTATTCCCGTATTTTATTTAAATACACAATAATTCACACATTTTTTCTTTTTTCTTTTTATTGCATACCTTCATTTTATTTCATTTCAATTGGATAACATGATGATATTTCCATATGTAATTATGTATTTTTTTTGATCGTGATTTTCATTGTTATATGTGTTTTTGTGTTTTTTTTTTGATGTGCCTTTCCCGCCGATTTTTTTGGAAGAGGCTGGGCTTTGACGTCATCATGACGGAATGTATATAGATTCTGCAGTCCTCATGGTTTAGCAGATTTGATGTACTTTTTTTCCTGTGTGTCCTGAGGAAGGGAGCAGAGACTCCAGAAACGCGTCGACCTAAAGATGAAATAAAGGAACATTAACTCTCTATGTTCAGAGTGGTCACTGGCGCAGCCTTGCAAGCCCTACTTCACTATTCCCTGTTATGCATGAAGGCGAAAGAGGATTGTATGCGCTTGATGTAGCACCATGTCCCAAAGAAGAAAGAAAAGACAGAGATAAAGAAACAGATGCAGCAAAGGAAACAGATGAAGATCAAGAAAGAAAAGACAAGGAACCTACAGATGAAACTACCTCAGACGACGACAAAGAGCAAGAAAGCAACAGGTGCCGCAGCCCTACAGGCCCAAGCCCTGGTATGGAGGAGTAAAAGTAAAGTAAGAAGAGAAGTTACTGTTTTGAAGTTTTGAAAAGTTTTGTTTTGCAACGTTTACGTTTAAGCATGTGCCCACAAAAACTATTGTGAGAAAACCATAAACCTTAAGGCTATGAACTGGCTATAGCCACAAACTCTCGCAGTGTAAATAGTTACACCAAAAGGGCACCACCACCACCAGAGTCAGCCTGTTTAGGGGCTTGGCTCGTCTGCAACCAGGAGGAGCCCGTCCGTATATAGGGCCTTGGCTCACCTGCGACCAGAGAGCATGCCTGTTTATGGGGCCTGGCTCTCCACCACAAAGAGGGTACCTGGTCAGCACCAACTGTGGAGGCCGCCTCTGAATCCTGCCAGAAGAGGCTGAAGGCGCGGATCCACCAGGCCAGGTATACCCTGAAACCACCAGCCCATGAAAGCCGCCTCTACATCCTGCCAGAAGTGGCTGAAGCCGCGGCCAACGTGAGAGGGTTTTGGGTGGGTTAACGGACTTGTGGGTGGAGGGTGGTGATGTATGGTACCTGGTGCTTTTAAAAATGTTTTACATGTTTTAATGTTTTATGCATTTTAAAATGTTGTCTTGCAGCCCGAGGACGTGCTGGTGATAACTAAGGGGGAATGTGGCGCCCCTGACCTGGTCAGGCACCACTGAGTACTGCACCCATGCTGGGGACAGTACAACACAGGTAATCCAGAAGGCTGACCGGGGTGTGGAACACAGGCGCATAGTGATCAGGTCTCACACATGTACCCATGAGAGGACCCCTGGGGATCCCAGGAGGGGGAAAAGCCTTGACCTTCACTGGAATAGTGGAGGGGGCCAAAAGCCTCCATCTCCTCTCAAGGGGTGTGGTAAGAGAATCTGGTTGCTAGGTGGCGTAGGCAAGAACAGGAGAGGAGGGGCAGTGAGTCAGTTAGGGCAGAACTCCATAGGGCTCAGTGAGGAGCAGACCTGTGGGGCTGTTGCTGTCTAACAGCGCCCGCGCAGTGGCTACTGACGGGGGAGAACGGTCAACTAGGAGTGCTACCCGAAATCCATCTTCAGCTAAAGAGAGAGCACGGAGTGGGAAGTAAGGAGACTGCTAGAGAGTACCAGGCCCAAACGGGCGGCAGATCCCGGAGCGGAGATAGATCCAACTTTCTTTTGCTAAACCTGCCGGTGTGGGGCTCTCAAAGCCCACGCCACAACACCACAAAAGCCGCAGCCACGTAGCCACAGTTAGGGCCCATAGGTCACAGGAGGCAAGCAGCTGGAGTGGCCTGGCCCAGGCGACAAGCACACGGCAAACGAAGGGGAGTGAGGCTTCAGCAACTTCCCTGGGTGACCCCCATAGGGACTAAAAGTCGGGGTCACCCCAAACCACCAAGGGCTAAGGAAGGCGAGTTGGTAGTCACCCTCACAAGTCAGCCTGAAGGATACCTGGTTCCCGCCTGGTTCATCCCAGCTACGCCCGGGTTACTCACCCTGCCACCTGAAGTGAGTAAAAACCCTGAAAGACATTCTGCCTGTGTGGAGTTATTCTGCGCCTTGTGGTACTACGCACCTACACAGGGCCCTGGGGCTTGCCTCACTCTCAGGAGGCTATTCCAACTAACTGCACTCACCATCAGCCCCAGGCGTCCCTCAACCTGCAGTGGCGGTCCCCACTGACCGCAATACTGAGAGTGGCGTCACGACAAGAAGAAGATCTCCTACCTGTGACCAGATCCAGCTACGTGGAGTCCCTGAAGGTAATGCACCGACACAACACCTGTGGGGCTTCACACATGCGCCACTAATTCTGCTCACATGACTGCTTTGTTTAGTTCCCTCTGCATCACATGTGCGCTCCACTTGCTGACGCCAGTGGAGCGCAGGACGCATCTGCGTTGATAATTGGTTGCCAATGGTCTGATAGATTTGTCTAAGTCCTCCCAGCACCACATGTGCGTTCCACTTACTGATACTAGTGGGAAGCAAGATTTATCTGCGCTGGTAATTGGCTGTAGATACTCTGACACATATGCTAGGTTTTTGTTTTTTTTTTTCTTTTTGTTCTGTCAGCCTAATACAATTACATCATATCCCTTCTTGGGGTTGTCTCAATGGTCTAATCTGTCACAGCTGCTCTGATAGACACGTGCTCTTTGTGTTTGACTATGATTGGCTGCTTAGCCCTTTATATACCTACTTGTTAAATACTCTAACCACACCTCCTGATGAAGATATCATTGTTGAAACATATGTTGAGGTGACCAGATGTGGCAGGACTACTCTCTGTGTAAGTTGCTTTAACCCTTTCATTGGACAACTGTTATTATATATTTGCAGGGTGATTTATGCAATGGCTTTCTTTATGCACTTTGCTAAATATATTATCTCTCTAAAGTATTTATACTAAGCCTTGCACACTTTAACCTGCAATATATAGTCATACAAGTTTGAGCACTGGTTGTGCACTGTTTTATAACACACTAATTAAAATACCACATTTTATTTACAAATATGTGCTATAATTACCTTTATATCCCTGTATGACTATACATCTTCAATTAAATGATTTATATCACCACAGTTTGTCCCTAGACCTATATAAAATAGGGTTGCAACCTTAGGCTCATTGACCTACTTTTGCACACTAATACAACTATTGTGCTATAATGGTATGCCGTATATGGTCATGTCCGTAGAATTGTACAATTAACCTGCCACCTACTGGTTTCTAGCAGTACTGTATCTGTCTTTTATTATGTCTATGGTTGTATTTTGTATGTCAAATTTTTCTAATAAAGTATCCAACATTTTTAGCCGAATACTGCTTGAGAAATTATTTATGTTATATATGCTGTACTAGTTTATAGGCTATTGCTCTTGATTAAGAGGCATTTGTACATATACATAATATATAGAGTCATTACACACAGAGGGATCTATTTTTATATATTCTCCTTACACACATAGGGATCTATTCTTATATATTATATAGAGTCCTTACACAAAGAGGGATCTATTCTTATATATTCTCCTTACACACATAGGGATCTATTCTTATATATTATATAGAGTCCTTACACAAAGAGGGATCTATTCTTATATATTCTCCTTACACACAGAGGGATCTATTCCTATATATTATATAGTCATTACACACAGGGATCTATTCCTATATATTATATAGAGTCATTACACACAGAGGGATCTAATGCTATATATTATAGAGTCATTACACACAGGGATCTATTCCTATATATTATATAGTCATATAGGAATAGATCCCTGTGTGTAATATTATATAGTCATTACACACTTTTTCCAGTCCGGGTCCGCTCAACACTAATTGTGTCCTCTCCACTCTTCCTTCAGACTCTGGGACCGCGATTTTCAAATGAAATGCAAAATTTACTTTCATCTGAAAACAACACCTTGGACCACTGAGATCTATTCCTATATATTATATAGTCATTACACACAGAGGGATCTATTCCTTTATATTATATAGAGCCATTACACACAGGGATCTATTCTTATATATTATATAAAGTCCTTAGACACAGAGGAATCTATTCCTATATATTATATAGAGTCATTAGACACAGAGGGATCTTTTCCTATATATTATATAGAGCCATTACACACAGTGGGATCTATTCCTATATATTCTATAGAGTCATTACACACAGAGTGATCTATTTCAAGTGTTTATTTCTGTTAATATTGATGATTATGGCTTACAGCCAATGAAAACCCAAAAGTCATTATCTGAGAAAATGAAATTATTATGTAAGACCAACTGAAAAAATTATTTTAAACTCAGAAATGTTGGCGCCTCCTGAAAAGTCTGTACAGTAAATACCTCAATACTTGTCGGGGCTCGGTTTCCATTAATTACTGCATCTATGCGGCAATGTGGCATGGAGGTGATCAGCCTGTGGCACTGCTGAGGTGTTACGGAAGTTCAGGTTGCTTTGATAACCTCCTTCAGCTCGTCTGCATTGTGGGGTCTGGTGTCTCATCTTCCTCTTGATAATAGTAATAATGAAGTGCTCTAAAATTTCTTGGTAGACGGCTGTGCTGACTTGGGTCTTGATAAAACACAGTGGATAAAACATCACTGATTGTGGAGACTTCACACGAAACCTCAGCAGATTGGATTGTGGCTAGAGTTGAGCGGATTGCTAATAATCCGGGTCTGGCGGATCAGTGTCGGGTTGACATGGAAGTCCGAGATCCGATCCGGAATCCGGCCAATATATGTCAATGAGGAGCGGAATCCGGAGAGGGAGATGCCGGATGCACCCGGAATCCCGCGTCCGGGTCGGACTCGGATCTGCCGCTCAAACCACGCGGATCCGGATTTTTCCAGTCCGGGTCCGCTCAACACTAATTGTGGCCTCTCCACTCTTCCTCCAGACTCTGGGACCGCGATTTCCAAATGAAATGCAAAATTTACTTTCATCTGAAAACAACACCTTGGACCACTGAGAACAGTCCAGTTCTTTTTCTCCTTGTCCCAGGTAAGACGTGTCTGGCGTGGTCTATTGGTTATGAGTGGTGACACAAAAAATGTGACACTTGTAGCCCATGTCCTGGATACATCTGTGTGTGGTGGGTCTTGAAGCACTGACTCCAGCAGCGTCCACTCCTTGTGAATCTCCCCCAACATTTATGAATGGCTTGTCCTTAACAATGCTATCAAGGATGTGGTTATCCCAGTTGCTTGTGCACCTTTTTTCTACCACTCTTTTTCCTTCAACTCAACGTTCCATTAATATGCTTGGATACAGCACTCTGTGAGCTTCTTAGCAATGACATTTTGTGGCTTATCCTAATAATATTATTAAATTTTATTTATATAGCGCCAACATATTCCGCAGCGCTTTACAATTCAGAGGGGACATGTACAGACAATATGAGACAATACAAAATAACAAAGTTAAGATACCAGGAGGAGTGTGTCAATGACGGCCTTCAGGACATCTGTCAAGTGAGCAGTCTTCCCCATGCTTGTGTGTAGCCTACTGAACAAGACTAAGGGACTATGTTAAACACTTAGGAAGCCTTTGCAGGTGTTTTGTGGTAATTATTCTAACTTTTTGAGATAATGACTTTTGGAATTTTATTGGCTGTAAGCCATAATCATTAACATTAAAAAATAAATAAACACTTGAAATAGATTCCTCGCTGTGTAATGGCTCTATATAATATATAGGAATAGATTCCTCACTGTGTAATGACTCTATATAATATATAGGAATAGATTCCTCGCTGTGTAATGGCTCTATATAATATATAGGAATAGATTCCTCGCTGTGTAATGACTCTATATAATATATAGGAATAGATTCCTCGCTGTGTAATGACTCTATATAATATATAGGAATAGATCCCTCGCTGTGTAATGACTCTATATAATATATAGGAATAGATCCCTCTGTGTGTAATGACTCTATATAATATATAGGAATAGATCCCTCTGTGTGTAATGACTCTATATAATATATAGGAATAGATCCCTCTGTGTGTAATGACTCTATATAATATATAGGAATAGATCCCTCTGTGTGTAATGACTCTATATAATATATAGGAATAGATCCCTCTGTGTGTAATCACTCTGTATAATATGTGTTTCCCTTTTGTATTGAATTACTGACATAAATTAACTTTTTGATGATATTCTAATTAATCGAGATGTGGTCATTCAATTCCTGACAGCAGAAGATGTCAGCGCAAAGGAAACTCCTCAAAGAATGCAAGCCACTTATGGGGATTGTGTTGATGTGAGCGCTGTGCCTCGTATCCAACTGTCTGGTGATTATGTGGAAAAGTCAATATTGGTAATTAAAAAAGAGCACATTCTAAGGATTATATCTGCTTTTGATTTATTAAAATTTTCCCATCAAAAACCAAGTTCTGAAGGCAGAGGTATTCCTTTTCATTCAACCCACGTACATTTAAAAGGATTGTCCAGGCTTGACACTAAAGTCTGACGTCACAGAGACTTCTAGACTGTGACAGTGAGCTGCCCAGTGTGCACGTTATCAGGATTCACCAGTGCGAATGGCCGGTCACTGGCATCACCCTTGTCAGTGTTTTCTGGCCACTTGTCAGAAGCTCTGCAAATCTTATATACATGGCGCGGCTTTTGACTACTCTTCCTTGTGCGACATTTGTGCTTCACACCGCAATTATCACACCGCACCGGGGAAAGCGATTCACAGAGTTTCCGTCTAGCGGCTACTGACCAGGTCGAAGGACCGGAGTCCCACAATTGAATCCACCCATTTCTACTATTCAGTCAAATGTGAGAAAGCTGCAAAAAGCCCCATATATCTTGTTTATAGAAAAACAATAAAGGTGAAAGGACGAGGCTTATTCACACAATTGCAATAAGAATGACTAATTTATCAACAGCAACATTAGGGCGATTGTCTTCAACTTGCAACAGAATTTTTTTATACCGTTTCCCCGAAAAAAAGCCCTAGCAGGAATTTTCGGCCTTTTTGTGAGTAAAGCTTAAATATAAACCCCACCCCCAAAATAAGCCCTAGTTGCAGTTCACTAATGAAGTGTCCATGCAGCTAAAAAGTTAAAGAATACTGCAGGAAACTTTGAATGCAGACACCCCCAAAAGAGAGAAGACCCCGCAATCATACTCACCAGACCCCGGGCGGGAGGACCTGCAGTTGGAACACACCTGTGTTTTACAACCAGGTAATGACTGGAGGAGGTGGAAACTACACCAACAAAGAGCTTGGCTGTTGGTACTGAAACTCAATTCATCAGGCAGCTTGCACTGTATTGATGTATATGCAAGCTGCAGAAGAAAATTTGGCTAAAACCAAGAAAGGTGTATGTATGTACAGTACAGACCAAACGTTTAGACACACCTTCTCATTCAAAGAGTTTTCTTTATTTTCAGGACTCTGAAAATTGTAGATTCACATTGAAGGCATCAAAACTATGAATTAACACATGTGGCATGAAATACTTAACAAAAAAGTGTGAAACAACTGAAAATATGTCTTATATTCTAGGTTCTTCAAAGCAGCCACCTTTTGCTTTGATTACTGCTTTGCACACTCTTGGCATTCTCTTGATGAGCTTCAAGAGGTAGTCACCGGAAATGGTTTTCCAACAGTCTTGAAGGAGTTCCCAGAGATGCTTAGCACTTGTTGGTCCTTTTGCCTTCACTCTGCGGTCCAGCTCACCCCAAACCATCTCGATTGGGTTCAGGTCTGGTGACTGTGGAGGCCAGGTCATCTGGCGTAGCACCCCATCACTCTCCTTCTTAGTCACATAGCCCTTACACAGCCTGGAGGTGTGTTTGGGGTCATTGTCGTGTTGAAAAATAAATGATGGTCCAACTAAACGCAAACCGGATGGAATAGCACGCCGCTGCAAGATGCTGTGGTAGCCATGCTGGTTCTGTATGCCTTCAATTTTGAATAAATCCCCAACAGTGTCACCAGCAAAGCACCATCACACCTCCTCCTCCATGCTTCACGGTGGGAACCAGCCATGTAGAGTCTATCCGTTCACCTTTTCTGCAAAGACACGGTGGTTGGATCCAAAGATCTCAAATTTGGACTCATCAGACCAAAGCACAGATTTCCACTAGTCTAATGTCCATTCCTTGTGTTCTTTAGCCCAAAAAAGTCCTCCTCTGCTTGTTGCCTGTCCTTAGCAGTGGTTTCCTAGCAGCTATTTTACCATGAAGGCCTGCTGCACAAAGTCTCCTCTTAACAGTTGTTCTAGAGATGAGAAGGTGTGTCTAAACTTTTGGTCTATACTGTACTGTATGTATGAAAGCATGTATGTGGCACCCTGTGCCTGAGTTGCCCCAAATAATAGCTGCATGTGTATTTCAATCTGTATAACATGTATTGCCAGCTTTAATGAGATTCAGTTTTCGCTGCTGTTCAGCACACACACACACACACACACACACACACACACACACACACACACGCCCACACTCCCTTACTGGGGCTGTTCACCTGAGCTGATGATAAATCTTGTGTGTGCGCCCTAGATGGAGAGAGGGGAGGAGCTTATGAGAGGTAAATTCAGACAGTGGCAGTTGAAGTCTGTGTGAGGTGAAGAGAGGAGGTAAGGCTGCTTTCACACTACGTTTTTTTTTAACATGCGTCATGAACTTTTTTTTTTTTTTTTTTACGCAAAAGCGGATCCAGTGCAAATGCGTTTTCATTTCAATGCATTTGCAATGGATTCGCGTCAACATGCGTTCACATTCATTTGTGTGCGTTATAGTGAGGATCCAGCGACTTGCAGTTTTTAAACTTTCTCTCTCTTTTTCTCTTTTTTCTCTTTTTTCTTTTTTCCTTCTCTTTTTTTCCTTCTCTTTTTTTTTCCTTCTCTTTTTTTTTCCTTCTCTTTTTTTTTTCCTTCTCTTTTTTTTTTCCTTCTCTTTTTTTTTTCCTTCTCTTTTTTTTTTTTTCCTTCTCTTTGCCACCCTGCTGTGAGCTCTGCATGTGACGTCCACACAGCAGTGGATGCAGCACAGAGGAAGGAGCTGATTGGCGCGCGCCTGTGACCCCGGAAGTGCAGGCACCGGCAGTTCTGGGGTCACTCAGCTCCCTGTGCTCGGCGGCCGCAAAAAAATGTCATCCCATCCTGAGAATACCAGCCTTCAGCCGTATGGCTTTATCTGGCTGGTATTAAATTTGGGGGGGGAACACACGCCGTTTTTTTTTTAATTATTTATTTATTTCTATACTCCATAGTGACATGCCCACCGGCTGCTGTGATTGGGTGCAGTGAGACACCTGTCACTCAGCGTGGGGGCGTGTCTCATTGCAACCAATCATAGGCGCCTGTGGGCGGGGAAAGTAGGAAATACGAAATTGTTTAATGAGCAGCCGGCTTTTTCAAAATAGTAAAAGCCACCACCGCAGCAGTGTGAATGCCGTGCAGCGCCGCGTCGGGGATCGGTGAGTATGAGAGAGGAGGGGAAAATGACCGACAGACTGTGAGAGACGGACAGAGATAGTGACGGACCGAGAGGAAGAGACCGACTGACAGAGAATAGTGATTGACAGATATTGTGACACATCACTCGTTTCCAGTGTTTGACTAGCTAGGTCGTTCTGCAGGTCCGGATCGCTGTTGCGTCGTTGGCCAGGTTTGCCGGTTTGACAGCTCACCAGAGACTTTGTAGCGATCCCGGCCAGGTTGGAATCGCTGGTGGGATCGCTGAAAGTCTCAGTGTGTAAAGGGGCCTTAAGGAATGTTCCGGACTGTTCTGCAGAGTGTCGGTAACAGGTAAAAGTTCCCTGTCCTGTCACTGACTGATAATTCTCTGCTTCGCCGTCCCTACCTCACCATCCCAGGACCCTGCCTTAGTTGGGGGGGAGGGTGAGGGGACAACTCTCTGGCACTGTATGAGGTTAATTATAAGTTTTCAGCTTACCTAGGTGTTGCCTCAGGGTTTGTAGGGGTGGTGCATGAGAACCTCCAGGTCAGCCAGATCTGGTATAGCAACAAGACAAAACAATCACTGATCTCGGGAAGACCAGCCAAAGAAAACACTGCCGGCAGCCAACAAAAGCGCTCAAAACAGTGAATCCTAGCCAGAATCCTACTCCACACTGATGAGGGGCAATACCCCGAAACAGCTGTCTGTGGATGGATACCTGGCCTTGGTACTTCCCTTGTCTTGTCTTTAAACTCGTCAAAGAGTTGGATATTGACTAAAAGGGCCACTTAATATGGTGGTTATGGTGGTCTCCTAAAAATAGCCACTTCTTGGCTAGGTCCTTCCTGGAGGGAAATCTGGCTAGTTCCGTGTCGAGACTCCTAACAGAGGCTCCATGGACCTTTTTCGATCTGGTATAGCAGCGGAGCCAGGAAAAATAGAACAATGGCTCCAGCAGATTAAAAGGTAAAATCTTTATTCCATATTATTTAAAAAGGCAACATCATATTCAAAAAAGCAGCATCAGGAATGTACAGAACCTAACGCGCTTCGGACAGGAATGAATAAAACAAAAAAAACCCGTCCTTAATCATAGGTGAACAAATTGCACCCGATACGGCCATATCGCCACTTGGACGGTGTGACCCACCACCGTGACGGCACATGTATGTATGTATGTATGTGTGTTTTCGCATGCATGCAAAATTTATGGTTTTAATACATGCAACATATCACTCTGAAAAGGTGTCCAGAGGTACTCACCTATAATGAAACTTTGGGAAGAATAACTTCCATATAAAGGCCCTGTGCGCACGCTGCGTTTTTGCCGCAGATTTGCCACAGTTTTGGTGCATGAATTGCCACAGAAAATGTTCATAACCTTTCTGCAGTCATTCCCCAGCAAAATCTATGGTAACAAAAAAAAAATGCTGTGTGCACACTGCGTTTTTTTTTACCCTACAGGTTTGGCTACACAATTTCTGCAGCAAAAAAAATGAGCATGTAATTTCTTTTCCGCAGGTACCTGTGGTTTTTGCCATAGATAATGGTAAAAAAAACCCCGCAGGGAACAACCTGCGGAAAATTCAAGGCAAAACTGCACCAAAACCGCTTGCGGTTTTTGGGTGCAGTTTGCTGCGTTTTTTTTTTTTTTTTTTACCCCAGGTGCGGGAATCTTTCAGAGGGTGCTGAATTTTCTTAAGAAAATTCCATTTTCTAGTGCGCACAGGGCCTAAAACTGATAAGGATTTTGATTTTTTTTCCCTACTACAGTGTATTCTGCAATTACAATATACTGATGATTTTGCTAGTAATTTTGTACTGATTTCCATGATCTAGAAAATAAGCCAAGATATATAGAATGAGGCTGGTTTACACCAGTGACAATCTTGTATTAATCTGTACTCACATGCAGACATCGCCTCTTTAGGCCTGTTTCACACGTCAGTGATTCTGGTACATTTGTGCTTTTTTTTTTTTTTTGTTTTTTTGTTTTTTTTTTTTTTTTAAACGTACCAGAATCACGGACATACGCAGACTCATTATAATCAATGGGTCTGCTCACACATCAGTGATTTTTCACTGACCGTGTCTCCGTGCGGTGTACACGCGTGTCCGTGATTGCCGCACGGAGACAAGTACATTTTTTTTTTCTGGCATCACTGATGTCCCACTATGGTGTGATCCGTGAAACATGTACCAGAAAACAAATGTACATATAAAATAAAAAAAACATTTTCAATTCGCCTTCTCCAGCAACGCTCTGTGCAGCCTGTGCTCTAAGCAGCTTCCTGGCCGGCTCATGCATATTCATGAATGCAGCCAGAGCTGACCCGGAAGTAGCTGCGGAGAGCGGTGGGCGGACGCTGCAGAGCCGAGGAGTTCAGCACCATGGAGAGCAGGAACGGGACAGGTGAGTATACCTCCACGTGCTATCATGGATCACGTATCACGGATTGCACATGGACAACCGTGTACCGTGATTCACGGCACATGGAGGGACATAAGCGTTTTTTACATGTCAGTAAAGAACGTCTGTGTTTTTTTTTTTTTTTTTTTTTTTTTTTTTTTTTTTTACTGACATGTGAAACGGGCCTCACAGAAACGGTACATAACATCTAAGCAGAAGAGAGTCTGTGAAGTCTGCGCTTCCTAAAGGCACAAGACAGTAATTTGGTGCAGATTTCAGAGGAAGAATCAGTACCGTAACGCTCGGAAAATCCACCACATGCAAACTTTGCGCTGATGTGCTGCTGACGTTGATACTTGACTTACCTGGTTTACCAATACGATTTCTGCCTGCAAATAATAATATTATCACTGCAAGAATTGTAGATACAAATGCTGCTGCTGCTGCTGCTCCTGCTGCTACTGCGGCTGCAATATGACTTCTCTTCTCTTTACATGTGGAATCACTGGTTGAATTTCCTTCTTTATCGAGGATATCACCAGATTCCAAGCAGCTGCAGAAAACACAGAACAGACATGACTCTCACATTATGGTGACCTGTCTATATTGTGTTCCATTTACAATTCATCTGTAAAGTATTTGGGCCAAAATCCGATACCAGAATGCACAAAGTAACACCAGAATGAAGCCGCTCATACAGGGCGACCCCCATAAAATAGTAAACTTCTTACATGGGAATCAGAAGAACGCAGCATGCAATAAGGAAGAGCCCGGAAAGGTGGAGATGAAGGGGTCAAAATCTGCCTGGATAATGTCCAGCATACACTGTTCGGTAATCAGTCTGCTGGGTGGGAGGCATACACAAGAAGGGTACCATCATATAGAAGGGGATTCCCATATAGCATTTGGAAAAAAACTTAAGAAGGCTATGATGATCTGATCAATGTGGGGTATGGCTCCTGTGTATCTAACAGTAAACATTATTCATAGCTGCCATAATAATCCTTCAGAAAATGTGCAAAGTGAAACAAAGGATGGGCAGTCATAGAAATATAAGAGTAATAGGTAGACATCTGACTATCTTTGCTTCTGAGAGACTCTGCCTCTCTAACATGCTCCTTTTTATACAGTCATGGGACCCAGTGGAAAACCAACCCTCCAGCTGTTTTTTATTAGGGTCACTTACTTTTTCAGCCTTATATTAACCCTGTCTCAACTTTTTTTTTTTTTTAAATGTGTCACGGCCACAAATTTCAAAATGAGTATATTTTTCAAATGAAATGGAAAAATTCCAGATATTCCCCTTTCGATCTGAGATCTACGTTATGCTGTGAATTATGGCTAGAAGAGTTTTCCAAATCATCGCATGTTGGTTTCCTTTACTTCTTGCATAAAATCCCAACTTTTTAGGAACTGTAGTTGTATATTAGAAAGGCAACAAAATCATCTCTCCAACATGTTAAGATAAATTAGAAAACTCTTTTAATCCGGCCATTCATGCTGTATTTTATCTGTAAGGGAGACTGCTCTATCAGATAGTATTGGAGGAAAGAATGCTCGCGAATGTTAATTTTAACATCCAATCCTTTTTTTTTTTTTTCCCGGGGAATAAATCATTACAGGATGTGTCCAGTAGCAGCTTCAGGTCCTTTGACTAATTGAAATGAAACAATAGTGTAAAGGCCCAGTCACATTAAACAACTTACCAGCAATCCCAACAACGATACAACCTGATAGGGATCGCTGGTAAGTTGCTAGGAGGTTGCTGGTGAGATGTCACACTAAGTGACGCTCCAGCAATCCCACCAGCAACCTGACCTGGCAGGGATCGCTGGAGCGTCGCTACACGGGTTGCTGGTGAGCTGTCACACAGGCAGATCTCACCAGTGACCAGCCCCCAGCCAGCAGCGCCGTGTGGAAGCGATGCTGCGCTTGGTAACTAAAGGCCCCGTCACACTAAGCTTAAGGAATAACGTTTGGAACTCCATTCTATGTCTGAACTGGGTGCAAAAAACCTAAAAACCATCACTATGGGGAGATAAGGTATGCACACCAGTGACTATGGAAGGGGAATACATGGAATAGCAGAAACTGCTGTGTGAATACTGACATGAAAAATTCAATAGCTATTTGTAAGAATGAAATGTGAAAAATGGAACCTGCATTACTGCCATGAATATATGAATAAAGAGAAATTTAGCTACTGAATTGATCAATGCAATAGAGCCCCAACACTACGCCAAAGTATTTCTCTACGTTGGGGTCCCTAGCTTGTGTGTGTCCTCTCATGCAGTTCCATTTTTCACATTTCATTCTTACATATAGCTATTGAATTTTTCATGTCAGTATTCACACAGCAGTTTCTGCTATTACATGTATTCCCCTTCCATAGTCACTGGTGTGCATACCTTATCTCCCCATATCATCACACTAAGCAACATCGCTAGCAACATCGCTGCTAACGAACAACTTTTGTGACGTTGCTAGCGATGTTGCTGTGTGTGACATCCAGCAACAACCTGGCCCCTGCTGTGAGGTCGTTGGTTGTTGCTGAATGTCCTGGGCCATTTTTTTAGTTGTTGCTGTCCCGCTGTGAAGCACAGATCGCTGTGTGTGACAGCGAGACAGCAACAACTAAATGTGCAGGCAGCAGGTGCCGGCTTCTGCGGAGGCTGGTAACCAATGTAAACATCGGGTAACCAAGAAGCCCTGTCCTTGGTTACCCGATATTTACCTTTGATACCAGACTCCGCCGCTCTCACTGCCTGTGCTGCCAGCTCCTGCTCTGTGCACACGTAGCTGCAGGACACATTGGGTTAATTAACCCGATGTGTGCTGTAACTAGGAGAGCAAGGAGCCAGCGCTAAGCATTGTGCGCTGCTCCCTGCTCTGTGCACATTTAGCTGCAGCACACATCGGGTTAATTAACCCGATGTGTGCTGTAACTAGGAGAGCAGGGAGCCAGCGCTCAGTGTGCGCTGCTCCCTGCTCTCTGCACGTGTAGCTCCGTGCGGTGGTAACCAAGGTAAATATCGGGTTGGTTACCCGATATTTACCTTAGTTACCAAGCGCAGCATCTTCCACGCTGCGCTGGGGGCTTGTCACTGGTTGCTGGTGAGCTCACCAGCAACTTGTGTAGCGACGCTCCAGCGATCCCTGCCAGGTCAGGTTGCTGGTGGGATCGCTGGAGCGTCGTAGTGTGACATCTCACCAGCAACCTTTTAGCAACTTACCAGCGATCCCTATCGTTGTTGGGATCGCTGGTAAGTTGCTTAGTGTGACTGGACCTTTAGGTAAATATCAGGTAACCAACCCGATATTTACCTTGGTTACCAGTGCACACCGCTTAGCGCTGGCTCCTTGTACACCTAGCCAGAGTACACATCGGGTTAATTACCCGATGTGTACTCTGCTACATGTGCAGGCAGCAGGAGCTGGCTTCTGCGGACGCTGGTAACCACGGTAAACAGCAGGTAACCAAGAAGCCCTTCCCTTGGTTACCCGATATTTACCTTCGTTACCAGCGTCTGCCGCTCTCGCTGCCAGTGCCGGCTCCCTGTTCCCTGCACTCCTAGCCACAGTACACATCGGGTTAATTACCCAATGTGTAGTCTGGCTATGTGTGTAGGGAGCAGGAGCCGGCACTGACAGCGTGAGAGCGGCAGACGCTGGTAACGAAGGTAAATATCAGGTAACCAAGGGAAGGGCTTCTTGGTTACCTGCTGTTTACCGTGGTTACCAGCGTCCGCAGAAGCCGGCTCCCTGCTCCCTGCACATTCAGTGGTTGCTCTCTCGCTGTCACACACAGCGATGTGCGCTTCACAGCGGGACAGCAACAACTAAAAAATGGCCCAGGACATTCAGCAACAACCAACGACCTCACAGCAGGGGCTGGGTTGTTGCTGGATGTCACACACAGCGACATCACTAGCAACATCGCTGCTACGTCACAAAAGTCGTGCCTCAGCAGCGATGTTGCTAGCGATTTTGCTTAGTGAGATGTGGCCTTAAGCAATCAGAAGACGAGGTAGGAAAATGCTCATTTGTTGGCTATTTTTAACAGGGGTTGTCCATGACTTAAACCCCTTCACCCCACAGCGATTTTTCAATTTTTGTTCTTTCCTACCCTTCCAAGAGCCATAACTTTTTTTTTATTTTTACGTCAATATTGTCATATGAGGGCTTGTTTTTTTGTGGGACAAGTTGTACTTTTGAATGAATGAATGAAACCATTACCATATAATGTACTGAAAACGGGAAAAAAAATCCAACTGCAGTGAAATTGAAAAAAAAAAAAGTGCAATTGCATGATTGTTTTTGGGATATTTTATTCAGTGTTCACTATATGGTAAAACTGAAGTGTCGTTGTGATGCATTAGGCCGGTACAAGTTTGTAGATACCGAATATGCATAAGCAGTGGCGTAACTAGAATTTGATGGGCCCTGGTGCAAAATTTGTACCGGGGCCCCTCCTGTACGTGCACCGACACTTAGGGTACGGGATAATGACACTGACACTCGGGGTACAGGATTATGATGCTGACACTTGGCTCTTACCCTCAGCACACAGCTTTCCCATGTTCTGATATCCATCTTGTCCTCGGCACCCAGTTTCCCATGCTCTGCTATACATCATTCCCTCAGCACCCAGCTTTCCCATTTCAGAGCATGGGAAATCTGGGTGCTGAGAGAAAGAGCCTTTTTTCCTCAGCATAAAACGTTCCCATCCCATGTTTGTATCTTTGTCCCCCCTCGTATATAGTTCTTCAAAAACTATAATGGCCCCCACATAGCCTTCCATATAGTATAAAGGGTCCCACATAACCCTTCATATATTAGAATACCCTTCCATAGTCCTCCATGTATTATAATGCATTTCCCATAGTCCTCCATGTATTATAATTCACCCCATAGTTCTCCATGTATTATACTGCACCACAGTCCTCCATGTTTTATAATGCACCCCCATAGTCCTCCATATATAAAGTAGCCTCCATATATTATAATGTAGCCCCCATAGTTCTATATGTATTACAATGCAGCCCCATAAACCTTCATATTGTATTATGCAGCCCCATACTTCTCCATGTACAATGCACTTATATAGTCCATGTATAAGGTGTCCTTCATGTTTATTATGCAGCCCCATAGACCTCCATGTATCATGCAGCCCCAGAGACCTCCATGTGTCATGCAGCAAGCCCCTTACCAGGCCTCCATGAGTCATGCAGCCAGCCTCACGCCCCCCCCCCCCCCAGGACTCCATGTGTCCTGCAACCAATTTCCCCCGCAAGGACTCCATGTGTCCTGCAACCAGCACCTCCCAGGGCCTCCATGTGTCCTGCAGCCAGGGCCCCCCCAAGGACTCCATGTGTCCTGCAGCCAGTGCCTCCCCAAGGACTCCATGTGTCCTGCAGCCAGTGCCTCCCCAAGGACTCCATGTGTCCTGCAGCCAGCCTCCCCGTGTACTCACTGATTTATAAAAAAAAAAATTAAAAAAACAAGTACTCACCTCTCCTCCTTCCACTGCAGTTCTGTCCTCACCTCTACTTGTTTCACCGCTGTCCGTCCTCACTTCTGTCATCGTTCCCCCGTGGCTCCGGTCGGCGTCCTCCTGTGCTCTGTGCTCTCACCACACACAGCAGTCGCACAGGAGGGATGTCACCGCACAGACACAGGGGAAGACTGATGATGCATAGAGCGGCGCCGGCCACTCTATGCAATATCAAAGCAGAGCGCGGTGAGAGACGGGAGCGCGGTGAGAGACGGGAGCGCGGTGAGAGACGGGAGCGCGGTGAGAGACGGGAGCGCGGTGACGCCACTGCTGACACCAGACAGGGGGTGCCCGGTGTCAGCAGCGGCGACTGGGTCATATAGCAGCCGCCGCGTGGTCTGGTGCAGAACAGCGCAGCTCCTCTCACAGAAAGGAGCTGGCTGCTGATCTGCCGGGCGGCCGCGGGCCGCTGACCTCCGAGGCCTGGTCGCAATCGCGACCGCTGCGACCGCGGTAGTTACACCCATGAGGACAGGTTTATATATATATATACAGTTCACAGTTTAGCATAAATTCTGCAGCTTGTCAGTGTACAGTTCAGTAAATGCTGCTGCAGGAAATCCTTATAAAATGAAAAATAAAATACTTTTCTGGCATAAGATGCACCCCAGATTTAGAGGAGGAAAATAGGAAAAAATAAGTTTTAATGTTGAAGAGGGTCCATTTTATAATCCCAGTGTGTCTTAATCCTAATGCTCACCAGGGGGGAGCGGCAGTGGTGTAGTGGCTTGGGAAGGTCACAGGAGGGTCGCGATTCTGCAGGCTTGGAGGAGGGGGTGTTGCGGCTCAGGAGGGTCAGCGATGCTGTGGCTTGGGGTGTAGCCATGGGCGCATTTGAATCCCTCGGCTATGGCTTACCAGGGCGGTGGTGGTGGAGCAGGGTCACAGGATGCGCTCAAGGTTGTTGCAGCGGCCGCCATTGATCTGCGGGCGGGCTGTGGAGGTGTCACAACACAGGGTGTCATGGCGGCGGGTAGTCTGTGGAGGCAACTCGGCGGCAGGTGCATTGAGCTGACTGCCGGCTCCATTGAATCATCCGCGTTTGACGAGATGGACTTCAAGAAAATGGCCGCGGAGGTGGCGCGTGCGTAGATAGGACTCCATGGCCATTTTCTTAAAGTCCATTGTGTGAATCTGCGCAAGCGCTGCTTCTGTGGCCATTTTCTTGAAGTTCATCGCGTGAACTGTGAGCGATTCAATTGAGCCTGCAGTCAGCTCAATGCACCCGCCGCTGAGACACCCTCACAGCCCGCCTGCCCGCAGATCAATGCTGTCCACGCGACACCTCTGAGCGCATCTTATGAGCCCGCTCGATCGCCGCCTTCATAAAGCCATATCTGTTTTATAAGATGCATCCTCATTTTACCGCCAGTTTTCAGGGGAAAAAAAGTGCGTCTAACAAAGCGAAAAATATGGTAAATGAGAATTCTGAAGTATTGTGAACACGTTCAGGATCTTTTCCTTGCAGATTTGGTTGTAGAAAAAAAAACTGCAGCATGTCAATTTCTGTGTTTATGCTGCGTTTTCCCCATTAAAAGTAATGGAAAAAAAAACCGAAACCAAAAATACATATAATGCAATATAATGCACCAAATTGTGGCAAAACCCTTTGTTTTTGCTGCAGCATTTCTCCTGCCAGTAGATGCAGACTTGATGCAGAAATTTCTGCAAACAAATCTCCATCTTGTGCACATAGCGTTAGTGTAATAGCACTCAGCAGTGCACAGTCATTTAGCCATATATAGTGCAAAGGACCTGGCTGCCTTCAACAAACTGCTCCAAATGCGTCCCCCACTGCTTACACTCATTGTATGGCACTGATTCTGTGGGTTGTGACCCCCACCAACTCATAGATCAGCCTCAGTCCCTTATCCCCCATCCCCCCAGATTCTAGTGTTCCAAGCACTGGCAGCTTGGTGAATCTTTACATGTTATAATAAAGATATAATGCAAAAAGGGCCAGATCCACTTTTCTGCATTATAGTTACTGTTGACCCTGTCCAGCACATGGCTGCCCATTACTACAGAGCTAATGGGAGAGGGAGGCAGCAGAAGCTGAGCGTCACAAACAAGTCACAAACTTTGTAACTGTGTCGGCCACTGTCTGCAGCCTCCAGTCCTGACCTGAATCTTCATTTCCTGCACTGCCGGCCCGACATGCATCCACAGTCACAAACAGCAGCCAGTCACTGTCTCCATACCCTGGCTGTAAAAGAGTAGATGACGCGGCAGGCAGTCAGCCCGAGGTCACAGGTAACGAGGCTGGAGGGGGCGGAGCCGGCCACTTGTAAAAGAGATCGTATAGTATAAGTATGCAGCTCTCGCTCCCTGACACCATCAGCTGTTTATCTTCAGGGCGGGCCCCTAACCTCCCGGGCCCGGTCGCAGTGGCGACCGCTGCGACCGTGGTAGTTACGCCCCTGTGCATAAGTTTACTTTTATCTAAGGTGTTAAAAAAAAATTCTGAACTTCGCCCCCCCCGAAAAAAAAAAAAATAAAATTGCGCTTTGTCGCTATTTTCCAAGACCCATAACATTCTCCTTGTTTGAGATCTAGGGCCCAGTGACTGCTTATTTTTTGCGTCTTGAGCTGGCTTTTTTTTTTTTTTTTTTTTTTTATTGCTACGTTAGATAAATCAAAATGAGGGAGCCAGCACAATTTCTAAACTGTACTTATTAATAAATGGAGATTTTTGGCAAAACATTGCAATATTTTGAGCTACCCCGCCACGTCACAGCAAATCTCAAGGGGCAGTCCTACACTAATATTTTATTTTTTTTGTAGGGTGCCATGCGGCCTCACACATTTAAAAGCAGAGTCACAGGTATGGGAATGTAAAGCATCATGTAGGTGCTGTTTCAAATAGTTCTGCTTTTAATGTGTGAGGCCGCATGGCACCCTTCAAATAAATAAAATATTAGTGTAGGACTGCCCCCTGAGATTTGCCGTGACGTGGCGTGGTAGCCCAAAATATTGCAATGTTTTGCCAAAAATCTCCATTTATTAATAAGTACAGTTTAGAAATTGTGCTGGCTCCCTCATTTTGATTTACCTATCAGATAAACTGATTTTATATTTTGATAGATTGGACATTTCTGAATGCAGAGATACCAAATATGTGTAATTTTTTTTAAATTTTTTTATTTTCAAAGGGCGTGATGTGAACTTAAGGCTTTTTTTAATTTTTTTTCAATTTTTCATATTTTTTATAATTTTTTATTTTTTTTTTAAATTATTGATTTTACTAGTTCCCCTAGGGGACTTTATGTCTCCAGAGTACGATCGCTTGTGCTGCAGCATTGCTCTGATCAGCAGAAATGTTCTTCTGAGTGCCGGTGCTCTGTCAGCTCTCACAAGAAATATGTAATGGTCGCGTCAGGGGTCATCAGCTGACCCAGCGCTATCATGTCAACACCATGGCGCCCCGTGAATATGTCACGGGTCCACCGAAGACAGTGGAGAACGGTGCGATCCCTGCCACAGCTATTTTAAAATCGTGCTGTCAGTATTTGACAGCCCAATTTAAGTGGTAAGCAGGCGTGGGTGGTCACCTGTTACCCGCACATGTCTGCTGATCGGATCAGCAGACATGTGCGGAAATTACTGAGGGCTCGCTGCTGGAGCCTGTGGTTACCAGGGGACACGACCTTGGATGTATATATATGTCGAAGGTCGTGAAGGAGGTTAACACTACTGGTTTATCCTCAGGATTGGTCATCAATGTCTGACTGACAGGGGTGCGACACCGGCAAACCTGTAGATCAGCTGCTCTCAGTGTTGGCTGGAACCGCTCAGTTACAGAGCTGCAGAGCACGGCTCCGTCTGCCAACTACTGCAAATCTGCCCTCTATTGATTTGAAAAGGGGGCAGATATGTAATATCCAGCTGTGGCCACTATACAGTAGACTGACCTGTGCAGCGCCGTAACGGAGCTGTTCTGGCCGCCGTCGACACAGAGAATAGCTGATTGTTGGGGCTGCTGGGTGTTGCCAATCCTAAGGATAGGCCATCAATGTTAAAATCATGGACAACCTCTAAGAATACATAAGTCATCATTATCAGTAGCCGTTGGCCGGAGTAACCAAGGAATCTGCGGACAATAACATACACTATACATAGTACCACAGTATCACTGTGCTTGATTGGCCAGCAAACTCTCCTGACCTAAACCCCATAGAGAATCAACGGGGTATTGTCAAGAGGAAGATGAAAGACACCAGACCCAACAATGCAGATGCACTGAAGGCAGCTATCAAAGCAACCTGGGCTTCCATAACACCTCAGCAGTGCCACAGGCTGATCGCCTCCATGCCACATTGCCGCATTGATGCAGTAATTCAGGCAAAAGGAGCCCCGACCAAGTATTGAGGCATTTACTGTACAGACTTTTCAGCAGGTGCCAACATTTCTAAAAAATTATTTTTTCAGTTGGTCTTATATAATATTCTAATTTTCTTATATAATGACTTTCAGGTTTTCATTGGCTGTAAGCCATAATTATCAACATTAACAGAAATAAACAATTGAAATAGAGTCATTACACACAGAGTGATCTATGTAATATATAGGAATAGATCACTGTGTGTAAGGACTATACAGTATATTATATAAAAAACGTTTAATAGATCCCTCTGTGTGTAATGACTATAAAATATATGTCTCACTTTTGTATTAAATTACTGAAATAAATTAACTTTTTGATATTCTAATTTATTGAGATGCACTTGTACCTACGATAAAAATTACAGACCTCGCCATTCTTTGTAGGTGGAAAAACTTGCAAAATCAGTAGTTTGTCAAATACTTTTTTTCCCCTCACTGTAGGTCATTATTAAGAACAAAGGTGACATTTATTTTTCTCAATTAGAGGCCATTTTATATTACAAAGAGGGAACGGTAACAGCTTCAACTGGATGATTTGCAGAAAGTGGAGCATGTCGGCCCCTACCGGAGATTGCAAGTAATAAATGAATGGTATCAAGGCGTAATATATAATAAGGAAGAGCATTGTTTTACAACTGTCAACATTTAATGTTGAAGCTTGTGTAAGTGAAATTAAGTTATTAGATGAAAATGAATCCGGCCGGGGACTTTCCATGCTGAGAAATCAGATATTTCCTGAACTGGCACAAATTTACATAATATAGGCCAGGGGTGGATTGGTGCAGCGCACAGGGGCCCAAGAGATTAGGGGGCCATTACTACATCCAAAGCAGGTGCAATTGTGCATTATGATGAGTTCTGGGGCTGTAAAGGACCCATATATTGTTCTTGCACAGGGACCCATATATTGTTCTTGCACAGGGACCCATATATTGTTCTTGCACAGGGGCCCATATATTGTTCTTGCACAGGGGCCCATATATTGTTCTTGCACAGGGGCCCATATATTGTTCTTGCACAGGGGCCCATATATTGTTCTTGCACAGGGACCCATATATTGTTCTTGCACAGGGGCCCATATATTGTTCTTGCACAGGGGCCCATATATTGTTCTTGCACAGGGGCCCATATATTGTTCTTGCACAGGGGCCCTCTTCTGTCTGTGTCCACCAGTGATAAAGGATACCGTACATGTGGATAAACACATAAGATGTGAAGTATCATGAACGCTGGACCCCGGTACTGTCCTTGGCTCTGCTCACATTTACAGCCTTCATTTCCACCGATCAGCTTCAACATGAAAACGGAACAGAAAATGGTGAGTGGGATCCATTTCATCCTGGACGTCTGACGAACCACATTACCTTCGATGGGGTCACAGTGTCTGCCATTTTATGGGACAAAATAGCAATGGATGTGGCATTATTTTTTGCAGTATCTGTGACTATGCCTCCTATGACAGACGTCACTATAGTCTTGTGTCTGCGGTCCCTGTTCTATATCCAGACAGCACTGGTCTACACTTCTTACCATGGTCACCCATAGTAATGGCCTTACCTGGCTCCTTTATGTATTCCCCGGGCTGACACTCTTTGTGTTCCAGACAGATATCACAGTCTTGGCTCAGACAAAAGTAACCGGCTGAGCATCCGCAAATCGTGTTAGAAGAAACTGTGCAGTTCTGTTTTATTATGAGGGTGAAGTCTGAAGAATAACAAGAAAAAAAAAAGGACAGTTAGGACGCCAGTGGGAAGAAGCCGTACATAACTACTAGTGATGAGCGAGTATGCTTGTTACTACTCGGTACTCGCACGAGTATCACTGTACTCGGGCTACTCGGCGGGGACCGAGTAATCTCGCGATACTCGTGCTGTACTCGTGGTCTTCATCCCAGCATGTTGGCGCTCTTTTGAGAGCCAGCCCTCATGCAGGGATTGGCTGGCAGACCACTGCAATGCCACAGCCCTGTTAGTTGTGGAATTGCAGTGATTGGCCGGCCCGCACAGCGTGACCGAGCCTTTATACCGGCGGGCGCGCTGTGCTCTGCTCACAGCCATCCAGACAGTCAGTGCAGGGAGAGTGTTGCTGCTTCAGGGAAAGCTTTGCGGCCCTTTATAGTTAGTTCCGGAGCAGGGCTGCAAACAGTGTGACCAGAAGTCCTTCTCAGGACTATTCTAGTTGTATACAGGCAGGCAGGGTATAGCCAGGTCGGAGTACAGGAGCAGAGTCCTTCTCAGGACTATTGTTGCTGTATACAGGCAGGGTATAGCCAGGTCGGAATACAGGCTAGTGACCAGAAGAGTCCTTGTCAGGACTATTGTAGCAGTATACAGGCAGGCAGGCAGGCAGGCAGGGTATATAGCCATTCCTAGTGGTGACCGTATACCAGCCTTCATCATATCTGGGGCTGGTGTACACAGTCTAAAACAGTCCTGATAGTGTCAGACTTCTCAGTAATTGTCGCTCCTAAAAACCTGTTAGGTTCTTAGTGCGTCCGTGCTTGCATTTAAAAACCGCACGTGTGTGCCTGTCGGTGGCAGCGTACAGGTGCACGTTTTGTACAAACTATTATATAACGCACAAGTCTAGTGAATAATACACGTCAGTCAGCAGTGTCTGATAGTGTCAGACTTCTCAGTAATTGTCGCTCCTAAAAACCTGTTAGGTTCTTAGTGCGTCCGTGCTTGCATTTAAAAACCGCACGTGTGTGCCTGTCGGTGGCAGCGTCAGGCTCCATATTGTCCCTGGATAAAGACGTGCATGATGGCCTGTAAACCTGAAGTGCCCATTGTAAGGAAGGGGGTCTATTGTAGTATAGCCCTTAGGCAGGGCAGCCAAAAATTTGGAGGCTCCACATTGTCCCTGGATAGAGATGTGCATGAGGGCCTCAAAACATTGTTCCCATTGCAAAGGAGCAGGTCTCCTGTCGTTGTAATGCCCATTCTGAAAGAATGGGCGAAAAAATTTACCACTGGGGGTATACCTGAAACAACGGCCTAACTATTGTAACGGTCATCATGATGGCGCATGAGGAGAAGGAGGAGCAGTCCAGCGATTAGCCAAAGTCCAGAAGTGTGTACCCATGGGTGAGTGGAGGTACATGGCAAATTCCCGTTACAAACTTTAAATTCCGCTGTCATTTGCTGGTGGTGTGGTGAAGTCTGGCCCAATCCAACCCTTGTTCATCTTGATCAGAGTCAGCCTGTCAGCATTTTCAGTTGACAGGCGGGTGCGTTTATCTGTAATGATTCCACCTGCGGCACTAAAAACACGCTGTGACAAAAGGCTAGCGGCAGGGCAGGCCAGGACTTCAAAGGCGTAGAGAGCCAATTCATGCCACGTGTCCACCTTGGATACCCATTAATTGTAAGGCACAGAGGAATGTCGGAGTACAGTTGTTTGATCTGCAAGGTACTCCTTGAGCATCTGGGCAAACTTAGGATTTCTTGTGGCACTACCCCGCACCTCAGGGGCTGTGGTATGTGAGGGGCTGAGAAAACTGTCCCACATCTTGAAGACTGTTCCCCTACCTCTGGCGGATTGGACTTGTGCCCCTCTCGGCTGTACGCCTTGGTTGTCCACTGATTCCTGACCTATGCCGCTAGCGTTTTGTGAGGGGAATGCTTTGCCTACTTCCGTGACTATGGCCTTCTGGAACTGCTGCATTTTGCCTGACCTCTCCGCCTCGGGAATAAGAGACATAAAGTTCTCCTTTTAGCGTGGGTCTAACAGTGTTACCAACCAGTAATGATTGTCGGCCAAGATGTTCTTAACGCGAGGGTCACGAGACAGGCAGCTTACCATAAAGTCAGCCATGTGTGCCAGACTCTTAACAGCCATCACTTCAGTATCCTGACCAACACGATGACTGAACATGCTGTCCTCCTCCTCCTCATCATCTACCCTGTCCTCTGGCCAGCCACGCTGAACCGAGGATATGACTGCATGTCATATCCTCAATTTGGCCGGAGAGTTGCTCCATGTCTTCATCCTCCTCCTCGTCATAGTCCTCCACTGCACGTTGTGATGAGACGAGGCTGGGCTGTGTGTTATCACCCACACCCACTACTGTTTCTTGCTCAAACTCATCGCGCTCCGCCTGCAATGCATCATGGTTGTTTTTTGAGCAGAGACCATTTTAGAAGGCAGAGAAGCGGTATGGTGACGCTAATAATGTCGTCATCGCCACTCACCATCTTGGTGGAGTCCTCAAAGTTTTGGCGGATAGTACATAGGTCGGACATCCATCTCCACTCCTCAGGTGTTATGTGTGGAGTTTGACCCATTTCCCTACGGCTTAGGTGATGCAGGTACTCAACAACTGCCCTCTTCTGCTCACATATCCTGACCAACATGTGCAGAGTTGAATTCAAACGCGTGGGGACATCACACACCAGTCTGTGAGCCGGAAGATGCAAATGGCGCTGAAAGCCGGCAAGGCCGGCTGAAGCAGTAGGTGACTTTCGAAAATGTGCAGACAGGCGGCAAACTTTTACCAGCAGATCAGACAGCTCTGGGTATGACTTTAGAAACCGCTGAACCACGAGGTTGAGCACATGGGCCACGCATGGACCATGTGTCAGCTGGCCTCGCCTCAAAGCCACCACCAGGTTCCGGCCATTGTCACAGAAAACCTTTCCTGGCTTTAGGTTCAGAGGTGTGAGCCAGTGATCTGCATGCTGTTTCAGAGCTGTCCACACCTCTTCTGCATTGTGGGGTTTGTCACCTATGCAGATTAGCTTCAGCACAGCCTGTTGCCGCTTCGCCGAGGCAGTGCTGCAGTGCTTCTGTGTCGCCCTGGACAAGCCAGGGGCCACAGAGCACAACACTTACACACCCCAAACTCCCTGCAGGCACATCATAGTCAAAACACAAAATCCTTGTTGCCTTCCCCAGGGGCTGTTGTCCACACCAGGGGGTGGAGCCAGGCGGTTGGTCTCCACCCACCAAGGAGTTCACAGTCCTGGAGGAGGGAAAAC
This sequence comes from Anomaloglossus baeobatrachus, assembly GCF_048569485.1. NCBI lineage: Eukaryota > Metazoa > Chordata > Amphibia > Anura > Aromobatidae > Anomaloglossus > Anomaloglossus baeobatrachus. The sequence goes on along the minus strand of NC_134363.1, from coordinate 157,094,287 downwards.
ACAGGCAGTGAGAGTTAAGCTAAGGAAGTGGAAGGAGGAAAGTAGTAGAGAGGAGAAAAGTGACAGCAAAGAGCCTGAAGGTGGTCTGGGTGTGTGGCCCGGACAGGACAGCAAGGTTGGCAGGATGTGGTGACCGTCTGCAGTGGAGTCCTGCTGTAAGGACCGTGGACGGGTGGTGACCCGGCCGTACCGGACCGGTATACAAAGAGAAGCCAGCACCATTGGCAGGGGCCTTTCGGATCCCGGCAAGGCTTGGTGTCGCCGTGAATTTGCCAAATCTGTTAGTGAAGGGGACCTCCGGGTTTCCAAACAGCCAAGTCCCGATAGAAGGCAACCGTCCAACCGTGAAGGGGAGACACCGCCACCGCCAAGGGCAACCGTCTCCCAGGGCCAGCGCCTGTGGGCAAAAGGGGCTCCTCCGGCCCATATCCAGGTCGGGGAGCGGGTTACCGGTGGGAAACCATCACTACCAACACTGAACTTAGGTGCAGGGAGAGACAGTCATCACTAACCTGCAGGGAGGAACAACTGCAGCCGTCCGAGGGACCCGTCCATCCAGCCACTTGTTTTACCGTGAACTGTGTCATCATCATTGGGCTGAGTGAGTACCTCCGTGCCGTGCGGCACAGCGCTGCCCCTGCGACCCTGCACCTCATCAGGCCCCGCAACCCGCCTGTCATCCATCTCTACCCCATCACCGGGCCCCGGGACAACCAACCCCCCTACCCACGGAGGGGAGAAATAACAACAAAGCTGCTCCCTGTCACAGGCTCCCGGGATCCCCGTCCAGAGCAGCGGTGGTGTCACACAATCACCACAACCGTGGGTGGCGTCACGGACAATATCCCCAAAACCCAAACCACCCCTTTTCACTCACGGGCGAGGAGCGCCGCTCGAGTCCCCGGGATCCGGCCATCGCTCGAGCCACCGAGCAGCAGCAGCCGTAGAGCAGCGGCAGTCGGACCCGAGCAGTGGGAGAGCGCAGCGTCCCCCTCCTCCGCCCTCGACACTTCCAGCTTGGGACTGGTGTGGAGGGTAAAGTGGATGAGGATGCGCAGGAGGAGGAGGAGGCTGAGGAGCATGACATTCCGGAGCTGTAGAGTGTGGGTGAAACCCTGACTGAGGTAGGGCCTGCAAAACTTGGTGTGGGAAGGACGTGTTCCGTCCCTCGCTCAGACTGGGTCCCAGCTTCCACAATATTAACCCAGTGTGCCGTCAACGAGATGTAGCGGCCTTGCCCACAAGCACTTGTCCACGTGTCTGTGGTTAGGTGGACTTTGGCTGAAACAGCGTTGTTCAGGGCACGTGTGATGTTTTGTGACACGTGGTTATGCAATGCGGGGATGGCACACCGGGAGAAATAGTGGCGGCTGGGGACCGAGTAACGTGGGACAGCTGCCACCATCAGGTCACGGAATGCTTCTGTCTCCACCAGCCTAAAAGGCAACATTTCCAGCGCAAGCAGTTGCGAAATGTTAGCATTTAGAAGTGTGGCATGTGGGGCGTTGGCAGTGTATTTGCGCCTGCGTTCAAAGGTTTGCTGAATGGATAACTGAACGCTGTGCTGGGACAAGGACGTGCTTGATCATGGTGTTATTTCTGCGTGGGCAACTGCAGGTGCAGGGCCGGAGGAGGCTTGTTCGTGGGCAGCATGGACAGGGGATTGGCTCGCATGCACAACAAGCGAAGACGTAGCAGTGACATCAGCAAGCACTGCTCCTCGACTCTGTTGTACATCCCACAAAGTCGGGTGCTTGGCTGACATGTGCCTGATCATGCTGGTGGTGGTCAGGCTGCTAGTTTTGGTACCCCTGCTGATGCTGGCATGGCAGGTGTTGCAAATGGCCTTTTTAGAATAATCTGGAGCCAACTTAAAAAACTGCCAGACTCGGGAAGACCTAACATTTGTACAGGCACCTTGTGTCGTGTTGTTGTTCCGGGGAACGGTTGCCTGACGTCTGCCTGGGGCCACCACCCTGCTTCTTACTGCCTGTTGGGATGCTACGCCTCCCTCCCCCTGTGCACTGCTGTCCTCGCTCTGCATATCCTCCTGCCAGGTTGGGTCAGTTACTGGATCATCCACCACGTCGTCTTCCTCTTCCGCACCCTGCTCCTCCTCCTGACTTCCTGACAATTGTGTCTCATCATCGTCCACCCCTTATTGAGACACGTTGCCAACTTCATGAGAACGTGGCTTCTCAAATATTTGGGCATCTGTACATACAATCTCGTCATGGCCCACTTCAACAGGAGCTGGCGAGAGGCCAGAATGTGCGAATGGAAACGTGAACAGCTCTTCCGAGTGTCCAAGTGTGGGATCAGTAATGTCCGAGGACATGTACTCGGCCTGGTGGTAGGAAGGAGGATCAGGTTCTGAAATGTGCGGTGCAGTATCACGGCTACTGACACTTGACCGTGTGGAAGACAGAGTGTTTGTGGTGGTGCCAATCTGACTGGAAGCATTATCCGCTATCCAACTAACAACCTGTTGACACTGGTCTTGGTTCAAGAGCGGTGTACTGCTGCTGTCCCCAAGAATTTGGGACAGGACGTGCGAGCGAGTAGATGTGGCCCTTTGTTGTGGCGAAATTAGAGCTTGCACACGACCTCGGTCTCTGCCTGCACCACCATCACGTCCACTTCCTTGTTCGTTGCCAACGCCCTTGCGCATTTTGCAATGCTGTGCTGACGTGTATTCACTAGACTTGTGCGTTATATCTGTGTCGCCCTGGGCAAGCCAGGGGACACGGGTCACACACCACCACGCCCTACATACCAGTTAGGAACACCAAAGCTAACCAAAAATCCTTGTTGTCTTCCTCTAGAGGCTGATGATTCACACCAGGGGGTGGGCCAGGCGGTTGGCTCCGCCCACCGAGGAGATCACAGCTCTGGAGGCGGGAGAAACCAGGCAGATAAGCTAGGGGAGTGAAGGAGTAAACAGCTAAGATGAGTTAAGGAAGTGAAAGTAGAAGGAAGTAAAGTGGTAAAGGAGGAAAGCAAGAGTGGTAACAGAGAGAAAGCCTGAAGTAGTCCAGCTGTGGGCAGGACAGGTCAGCAAGGTCAGCAACGGCGGTGACTGTCTGGAGGGGGGACCGTTTGGAAGTTCCTGGAAGGACCGCGGACGGGTAGTGGCCCGGCGGTCTGGAGCAGTGTTCCGAAGGACAGTCAGCACCAGGGCAGGGGCCTCTCGGACCCCGGCAAGGCTAGGAGTCGCCAGAATTTGCCAAATCCGTCAGTGAAGGGGACGTAGATCCCCCAACAACCAAGTCCCGATTTGAAGGCAACAGCTCAACCAGAGTAGGAGAGACACCGCCACCGCCAAGGCACCAGTTTCTCAGGGCCAGCGCCTGCGGGCAAAGAGTAGAGCTCCCCCGGTCCAGCTTGAAGCCGGGGAGCGGGTTACCGGTGGGGACCCATCGCAACCAACAAGTAAACAAAGGTGCAAGGAAGAGGGACATCACCGTCACCTACTGGGAGAGCAAGTGCAGCCGTCCGTTGGACCGTCTTACCAGCCGTTTGGTTTACCGTAAAAACTGTGTCAACGTCTCAGGCTGAGTGAGTACCACAGTGCCGCAAGGCACAGCGCTGCCCCCGCGTCCCTGCGCCCACCAGGCCCTGCACCTCCCAAGCCATCACCGGGCCCCGGGATCACCAACCCCTACCCACGGAGGGGCAACACAACACCTGGCTGCTCCGCATCACCATCCCCGGGATCCCCATATCGAGCAGCGGTGGTGAAATCACCACAACCGTGGGTGGCGTCACGGACAATAAACAATCCCCGCACCCAACAACCCCCCTTTCACTCACGGGCGAGGAGTGCCGCTCGAGAACCCCCGGGATCCGGCCCACAGCTCGAGCCACCACTGAGCAGCGGCAGCCGCCGGACCCGAGCAGAAGGGGTGAGCGCGGTGTGCTGACACCCTCCTCCCCGCCCGCGACAACTTGGCGTCACAAACAGGATCTTACCGCTCTGCCGTTTGGTAGAGGTGCGCCTTGTGACCGCCGGAGATATCCGGCAGAAAAATTTCAGAAGCCGCCATCTTTGGCGCGAAACGTTCCCGCTCGAGCGTCTTCTCGAGTAGCAGAGGCGCGAAGGCCAAAACCCCGCCCCGAGTGAGGAGGGGCCGGAAAGAGCTAAGGGGGACGGAAACAAGATGTCTGCGCCCGACGGAGCCGCTGGAGGAGCGGTGGTCGCAGCCGCAGCGGCACCCGCGAATGGGAATGGACCTGCCCAGGTCCCGGCCGTACCGGCGGGAGGTGCCGCGGCCCCCGCGCTCGCTCAGGTCATGCCGTTCTCCTTGCCCTATGTGCCCGGAGCTGCCTGGCTACCGCAGTATGACGGGAAACCGGATGCCCTACAGGCCTTCCGGAAAAAGCTTAACCCGTTGCTAGAGCTGTACCCCCTGACTGATAAGCAACGTGCAGCGATAGTGCTAGGCCAGTTAACCGGTGCGGCGGAGCAGGAAGCGGAGACCTGGGCCGAGGGGGACCGGCTCTCTGTAGCCACCATCTTTGAGAAGCTACAAACTGCCTTCGAGACCCGGACTGAGGCTGAGCTGAGGATGCAGTTTTACCAGTGCCGGCAACGAGCTGGGGATAGCATTCGGGACTATGCTCTACGTCTGCAGACCGCCCTCGGCACGCTGAAGCGGGCGAACCCTATTAATGAGGCGGATAGCAACAAGATGTTAGTGGAGCAATTTGCGCAGGGGATGAGGTCCCCTGAGGATCGTAAACAACTCCGGCTGTGGGCCCTGGAACACCCTGATGTGGACTTTGCTGTGTTTAAGGAGCGGGCCATTAAAGCACTACAGCCCCCAGCTGCCGAAGTTCTGGAACCCGCCCCGTGGCCCGTCGAGACGGCTCCCGTTGTGGCGGCCTCAGCCAAACCAACCTCTCCAACACCTGCAGCCCCGAGCAGCACAGTGGAAGAACTGGCAGCCCAGGTCCGTCGCATGGACGGAGACCTTGCCAAAATCCTTGCTGCACTACAACCTCTGACCAGATCTCAGCCTCCAGCACAGATACAGCTTGCTGACAGTCCCGAGGATGTTCCCTGGATGCAGCGGAAAAGTGCTAACCACCCGCGGAGCAGACCCCCAATCTGCTACAAGTGCCGTAAGCCGGGTCATTACTTCCGACAGTGCCCGTTAAACGAGCAACCCCTGGGGCCCCGGGCCAATCCTCAGGAGTAGAACATCGTGGCCCCCCGGACTGGCGGGACCGATATATCGGGGCCCGCCCCATCATCCCCGTGGCCGTGGATGGCATACCAGTGATGGCTCTCTTGGACACTGGATCACAGGTAACTACCATACCGTACACGTTGTATCGGCAGTATTGGGCCACAGACGAGCTGGCGCCTCCAGACGATAGTATAAATTTGATTGCCGCTAATGGACTTCCATTGACCCAGGTGGGGTATAAACAAGTGGCTATGACAGTGGGGCAAGCTGAACTGCAACATCAGGGTATGATCGTGATCATGAATGAACCCAGTGATCATAACCCGAAAATAGTGCTGGGAACCAATGTGATGGAGCACTGCATGGCTGATGTGTTAACCCTATTACAGCAGCTGGCCGCCACAGCGGCAGGGAGCCGGCAGAGGGCTGTGCAGCGTGAGATCCGAGCCCTGTTGTACCGCCAGCATGTAAGCTCAACAGGAGGGGAGATTGGTGGAGTGAGAGTGATGGATGTTGCTCCATTGACTGTGCCCCCTAGGAGTGAGATGATGATCTGGTGTAGGGCAGCAGTAGGGCCTCAGGGGCGTGACTACCCTGCGATGATGGAGCCCATGCCTTCCGAGCACTGGCCCACTGTAATGGCCGCCCGAGGGGTGGTGGATGTGAAGAAAGGGAGAGTGCCTGTGAGAGTGCTGAACTGTGGGGAGGAAGAAGTCAGGCTTCCCCGGTATGCCACCATTGCCAAGCTGCTCACCCTGGACCCTCACACTATCCATGAAGCCAGTCCATCCACACTCCCACCTACCACCAGCACTTCCCCACCCCAGGGGGAGACAAAGGAGTGGCATCAACAGCTACATGTAGGCACTGATGATACCCCTACACATCACAGGGCAGGGGTATACAGGGTGGTGCAGGAGTACGAACAGGTTTTCAGTAAGCACCCCCTAGACTTTGGGCAGATCAAGGGGGTCCAACACCACATCCCCACCGGTGAACATCCCCCTATCAAAGAGAGGTATAGACCTATTCCCCCTGCACATTACCAGTGTGCCAAAGATATGTTGAGGAATATGAAGGAGGCAGGGGTTATTCGGGACAGCTGTAGTCCCTGGGCCGCTCCGTTGGTACTGGTCAAGAAGAAGGATGGTACCATGCGGATGTGTGTGGATTACCGGAAGATCAACCAGATAACCCATAAAGATGCCTATCCATTACCTCGTATTGAAGAGTCTTTGGCTGCACTGAGAACTGCAAACTACTTCTCGACCCTTGACCTTACCAGCGGATACTGGCAAGTGGCCGTGGCCCCAGAGGACCGGGAAAAGACCGCCTTCACCACCCCGATGGGGCTCTGCGAATTCAATAGCATGCCGTTTGGGTTGTGCAATGCCCCCGGAACCTTCCAACGGCTGATGGAGTGCTGTCTGGGACATTTAAACTTCGAGACCGTCCTGTTGTACTTGGATGATGTGATTGTTTATTCCCAGACGTATGAGGCCCATCTGGAGCACCTGGCCGAGGTGTTCGCGTCCCTTGCCAAGTACGGGATGAAATTGAAGCCCTCTAAATGCCACCTGATGAAACCCAGGGTGCAGTATCTAGGGCATGTGGTGAGTGCGGATGGTGTCGCCCCCGACCCTGAGAAGATTACTGCCATCCAGAGCTGGCCGAGACCAACTACAGTGAGGGAAGTAAGGCAGTTTCTGGGTCTGGTGGGGTACTATCGGCGCTTTATAAAGGGGTACACGAAGATGGCTGCCCCCATGCAAGACCTCCTCGTGGGACAGACCAAAGGTGGTAGACCCATTGGAGCCCCACTGTCATGGGAGGACAAGCAGGAAGAGTCCTTTTGCCAGTTGAAGGCGGCCTTGACCGGAGAAGAGGTCCTGGCGTACCCTGATTATGGGTGCCCGTTCATCCTCCACACGGACGCTAGTAACGTGGGGCTAGGAGCGGTCCTATCCCAGGTCCAGGATGGAAGGGAGAAGGTGATTGCCTATGCTAGCCGAAAACTCCGGCCGACCGAAAGGAACCCTGAGAACTACAGCTCTTTCAAGCTCGAGCTATTGGCGTTGGTGTGGGCTATCACGGAGCGGTTCCGCCACTACTTGGCGGCAGCAACGTTTACCGCGTTTACGGACAACAACCCGCTGACTCACCTGAAAACGGCCAAGTTGGGCGCGCTGGAGCAGCGGTGGGTAGCCCGGCTAGCCAACTATGATTTCACCATAAAGTACCGAGCCGGTCGCGTCAACATAAATGCTGATGCACTCTCCCGAATGCCCCATTTGTCAGAAGAGGGGTGCGAGGATGACGACCTCGAGGAGATCGAGTTGCCTGCGTTTCACCAGCCGCCTACTGAGGTACAAGTACATCAGCAACGAGTGGATCTGGACCCACGGCCCAGTCAAGAGTGGCAGGAAGCTCAGGACCAAGCGCCGGCTGTTCGCCTTGTCAAGACTCTGGTGGAACAAGGTGCTACGGGAATAGACCCTGCCACTCCAGCCGAAGCCCAACGCTTGTGGAAGGAACGGAAACGGCTTTACCTACACCAAGGGAGGCTGTACCGTGAGCTGATCAACCCGAAGACCCATGAGAAAATATGCCAGTTGGTCATTCCTCAAGCTGACGTCGCTACTGTCCTGCGGGCATACCATGATGGTGCTGGCCACTTCGGGTGGAAGAAGCTGGAGATGCTGTTGAGGGAGCGGTTCTATTGGAGTGGGATGCGTGAATCGGTGGAAGCCTGGTGCCGAGAGTGCGGTCCTTGTACGCTGAGGAGAAAGGACGAGACTAGCCAGAGGGCACCCTTACATCCAATAGTCACCCATCAGCCGCTGGAGTTGGTCGCCCTAGACCATGTCAAGCTCACCCCTAGCCGAAGTGGGTACACCTACGCATTGACCATTGTAGACCACTACTCAAGATTTATGGTGGTAGTCCCCGTTAAGGACCTGACTGGTCGAACTGCTGCTCGAGCGTTCCAGGCTTATTTTTGCCGACCCCATGGGTACCCCGAAAAGGTGCTGACTGACCAAGGCCCGGCCTTTGAAGCAGAGGTGTTCCACGAATTCTGCCAGTTATACGGCTGCAAGAAAATCCGGACCACTCCGTACCACGCCCAAACCAACGGCATGTGCGAGAAAATGAACCACTTGGTCCTGGGGCTTCTCAAGACGCTGCCGCTGGAAGAACGGAACCTGTGGCCGGAAAAGTTACCCGACTTGATCGACATGTACAATAATATCCCCTCTAGCTCGACGAAGTGCATCCCAGCGTATCTGATGAGGGCTCGGCCTGGCCGCCTGCCGGTGGATCTGGAGATGGGGTTGGAGGCCCCAGAAGCACTCCCTTCGACGGCGGAGTGGGAAAGTCGGAGGAGAGCACAATACCGGCAAATCCAGGAGTATGTGGAGAAAAACCTCAGTCGAAGTCGAGAACAGCAGGAGCACCGGTTCAATCAGAAGGCGTCCGCGGGTCCTTTCCAGCCAGGAGATGTGGTGCTGAAACGGAAGAGGAAGGCCCACAAGCTGGATGATCAGTGGGCGCAAATCCCTTACGTCATACAACCCACAGAATGGGGAGATGGGAAGGCCTACCAGATCAGTCGTGACCAAGGGGGCACCCTGGCCACAGTTTCCCGGGACCATCTAAAAAGGTGACCCCCAGCGTTGGAGGCAGAGGCTGAAGTACCGGTTCCTCCACCAGCAGAGAAAGCAGCAGAGGTAATCCACACTGTAATGGGTGACTTCCCAGCAAACTGGCCTACACAGAACGGCGCGGTGATTCTTCCAGTGATACTGTTCCCACAACCCGTGGATGAAGAAGTAGTGGAAGCGGTTAACCGTGAGCCAGAACCAGTGCCAGTGCCCAGGGATGAACCTGTACTCAGCTCCCCTACACCTCCGCCTGCTCCACACTATAGCAGGGAGGAGGAACCAATTGTTTCCTCTACCCCACTGTCTAGCACCACTGACACCGGTCCCTGAAGGTCCACCCGTTCCAACCTAGGTAGACCTCCACTTAGGTACAGGGAGACCGTTCTATGAGTAAAAGGGGTCGGGGAATGTAAGGAGTGTTTGTTTGCCTAAAAGTTTGAAAAGTTTGAAAGAATGAAGAAAATGATACCGAGTACATTACCTGATTTGCTTTGTGATTTGCAACCGGCTGGAGCCGGCACCATTGTCCCCGTGGGGACCGTTTAAAAGTTTTTGCATGGGAACTATCCATGGACAAGCCCGTGAACTTGCAGGGCAACCACAAACGTTAGTGGCTTGTAAATAAGTTGTTTGCCGTTACCGTTTCCGCAATGCCGCCTCCGGAGAGGCAGGTTGGAGGGAGGGCCCTGAGCAGAGCAGGCTGGGGCCCAGCCACCAAAGGAACCGGTGGCTACCCTCTGGAGGTGAAGGACAGATCCCGCTCGGGTACCGTGTGCTGGACTGTGGGTCAAGGGGTGCTGCCTGGGCTTTAGGGGCAGCATCAGGGCCAGGTTGCTTGGGTGGGAGAGAGCGGAAACCGTAACCGCAAACCGTTATGAAACGTTTAAGAAATGTGCCTCCCGTTAAGGGAAGAGTTATTAAAAATGTACACATGTTATTATTTTACCATGTTATCTTTTACAGAAAAATAAAACCGGTGCTGGACGGCAGCCCGCGGACGGTCTGCATTTTGCTAAGGGGGAATGTGTCGCCCTGGGCAAGCCAGGGGACACGGGTCACACACCACCACGCCCTACATCCCAGTTAGGAACACCAAAGCTAACCAAAAATCCTTGTTGCCTTCCTCCAGAGGCTGATGATTCACACCAGGGGGTGGGCCAGGCGGTTGGCTCCGCCCACCAAGGAGATCACAGCTCTGGAGGCGGGAGAAACCAGGCAGATAAGCTAGGGGAGTGAAGGAGTAAACAGCTAAGATGAGTTAAGGAAGTGAAAGTAGAAGGAAGTAAAGTGGTAAAGGAGGAAAGCAAGAGTAGTAACAGAGAGAAAGCCTGAAGTAGTCCAGCTGTGGGCAGGACAGGTCAGCAAGGTCAGCAACGGCGGTGACTGTCTGGAGGGGGGACCGTTTGGAAGTTCCTGGAAGGACCGCGGACGGGTAGTGGCCCGGCGGTCTGGAGCAGTGTTCTGAAGGACAGTCAGCACCAGGGCAGGGGCCTCTCGGACCCCGGCAAGGCTAGGAGTCGCCAGAATTTGCCAAATCCGTCAGTGAAGGGGACGTAGATCCCCCAACAACCAAGTCCCGATTGAAGGCAACAGCTCAACCAGAGTAGGAGAGACACCGCCACTGCCAAGGCACCAGTTTCTCAGGGCCAGCGCCTGCGGGCAAAGAGTAGAGCTCCCCCGGTCCAGCTTGAAGCCGGGGAGCGGGTTACCGGTGGGGACCCATCGCAACCAACAAGTAAACAAAGGTGCAAGGAAGAGGGACATCACCGTCACCTACTGGGAGAGCAAGTGCAGCCGTCCGTGGGACCGTCTTACCAGCTGTTTGGTTTACCGTAAAAACTGTGTCAACGTCTCAGGCTGAGTGAGTACCACAGTGCCGCAAGGCACAGCGCTGCCCCCGCGTCCCTGCGCCCACCAGGCCCTGCACCTCCCAAGCCATCACCGGGCCCCGGGATCACCAACCCCTACCCACGGAGGGGCAACACAACACCTGGCTGCTCCGCATCACCATCCCCGGGATCCCCATATCGAGCAGCGGTGGTGAAATCACCACAACCGTGGGTGGCGTCACGGACAATAAACAATCCCCGCACCCAACAACCCCCCTTTCACTCACGGGCGAGGAGTGCCGCTCGAGAACCCCCGGGATCCGGCCCACAGCTCGAGCCACCACTGAGCAGCGGCAGCCGCCGGACCCGAGCAGAAGGGGTGAGCGCGGTGTGCTGACACCCTCCTCCCCGCCCGCGACATATCCAAGTTTTTGCAAAATGCACACAAGTGCACCTTAACGCTGCCACCGGTTTTTAAATGCAAGCACGGAGGCACTAAGAACCTAACAGGTCTCTATCCAGGGACAACGTGGAGCCTCCCAATTTTTGGCTGCCCTGCCTAAGGGCTATACTACAATACACCCACTTCCTGACAATGGACACTTCAGGTTTACAGGCCCTCATGCACGTCTCTATCCAGGGACAACGTGGAGCCTCCCAATTTTTGGCTGCCCTGCCAAAGGGCTATACTACAATACACCCACTTCCTGACAATGGACACTTCAGGTTTACAGGCCCTCATGCACGTCTCTATCCAGGGACAACGTGGAGCCTCCCAATTTTTGGCTGCCCTGCCAAAGGGCTATACTACAATAGACCCACTTCCTTACAATGGGCACTTCAGGTTTACAGGCCCTCATGCACGTCTCTATCCAGGGACAACGTGGAGCCTCCCAATTTTTGGCTGCCCTGCCAAAGGGCTATACTACAATACACCCACTTCCTGACAATGGACACTTCAGGTTTACAGGCCCTCATGCACGTCTCTATCCAGGGACAACGTGGAGCCTCCCAATTTTTGGCTGCCCTGCCAAAGGGCTATACTACAATAGACCCACTTCCTTACAATGGGCACTTCAGGTTTACAGGCCCTCATGCACGTCTCTATCCAGGGACAACGTGGAGTCTCCCAATTTTTGGCTGCCCTGCCAAAGGGCTATACTACAATAGACCCACTTCCTTACAATGGGCACTTCAGGTTTACAGGCCCTCATCATGCACGTCTCTATCCAGGGACAACGTGGAGCCTCCCAATTTTTGGCTGTCCTGAAAAAGGGCTATACTACAATAGACCCACTTCCTTACAATGGGCACTTCAGGTTTACAGGCCCTCATGCACGTCTCTATCCAGGGACAACGTGGAGCCTCCCAATTTTTGGCTGCCCTGCCAAAGGGCTATACTACAATAGACCCACTTCCTTACAATAGGCACTTCAGGTTTACAGGCCCTCATGCACGTGTGGCGCCCCAGGACCTGGTCGCCACAACAGCATTGCCCTTCCAAAGGGTTAATGCTGAGCCTGGAGGTAATTGGGAGATCTATTGGCCAGTAAGTTAACACCCAACACAGTTCTCCCTCCGGCCAGCAGAGGGAGCTCTGAACCTGGAACTTCAGGGAGCATTCCTTAAGTCTGGCTGAAGGGAGGAAGTAGTAGTTAGTCTGGACACAGGAGTGAAAGAGTGCAGACGCAGAGTAGTGCTGCCTTGTGAAACTGGGGCCTAGAGCTGGGATAGCTTGGCCCAGTGAAGCAAGGGGAGCAGAGAGGCACAGCAGAGACTCGGACATCGGAGTCTGTAGTTGCCAGGGCATAAAATCCATCCCTGGTAGCTGAATCCGGAGGGCAGGAGAGCTGCAAGCCCCCTGGCCCAGAAGTAATCTGAAGGTACAGCTGCATTCCAAGGGCCCGGTGTGGACTTCAGCAGAGAAGCACCAGAGAGGGCCTGCGCAGTCTACCACACAGAAAAGGGGACGAACAACAAGTCCCAGCAGCAAGAGGGCAATTGCAAACCCAAAGTGCAGTGTCCTAAAACAGCAGAGAAAGATTAAGGAGTAGGCCTCATACTCAACTGGCCAAAGATCACCCCAGGCACTTCCAGGCCGGCCGGATCATCTTTACCATCTGTGACGGTCTCCCTGGACTAAGTTTCTGCCGAGTAAAAGAGGAGAAGGTAAAGAGACTACTGTTTGTGCCTGTTTCTTTCATTGCTTGTCGGCCCTGCACCGTGTTAGTCACACAACACCATAGACTTCCACAAGCACCAACTGTGCCCCGGGCATTGCTCCACCTGTGGGGAGCAGTACCACCATTGCTGCTATAACATCATCCCGGTGGCCTCACACAGCAGCGGCGGCTTAATAGCCGCAGACCACAGGTGGCGTCACGAATACAAACTTAAAGTCATCAGCCACATATTCAACTGACACCCACCAGGGCCACGGAGCCGGGCCCAGCCACCACTGACTACCACCGGACTAGTCCAGCCCGGCACCGGGTGTCCCACAGCCCTGGGGTGGGCGAGTCAACTTTGGCGTCACGAACAGGATTTCGTGCCCGGTCCCACCGGGTACTGTGCGCCTGCAGGAATTGTGCTTAAAAGACTGTGTACTGTCTGTAAACCGCCGCCATTAGCCTCGCCGAGCGCAGGAAGAAGGGGGGCGTGCCTGACAAAGAGCGCGAAGGGAGCGCGCCATCAGAGCAGAGCGCTGTTAACCCCGCGCGACCCAGAAGAAAATTTGAAAAGTGAACGGAGCCTGGTAAGGTTCACTAAGGGGGAGGAAGATGTCCGACTCAGAGGGAGAGCAGGTGGCTGCCATCGCCCAAGGCGCCGCAGCACCGGCCGAAGCAGTCCCAGTCGCCGTCGCCCCAGCCCCCACTGTAGCGCCGGTAATGCCGATCACCATGCCGTACATACCGGGAGCAGAATGGCTGCCGCAGTACTCCGGGGAGTCCCATACCTTGAGTGACTTCAGAGAAAGCCTGCACAGCTTATTCCGGGTGTATCCGCTGACTGAGAGCCAGAAGGTGGGCATATTAATGGGACAGCTAGCCGGCGCAGCCCAGCGTGAAGCGAAGTCCTGGCCTGATACAGATAAAGGGACAGCAGCCCAGATACTGGCCAAGCTAAAGAGTACTTTTGACACCCGCACCGCAGCAGAGATAAAGATGAGATTCTTTGGGTGCAAGCAGCGGGCCACAGACAGCATACGGGACTATGCCTTAAACTTGCAGGAGGCCCTGAAAGCAGTTAAACAGGTGGACCCAGAGAGTGTACGTGAAGAAGACAAACTCCTAACTGAGCAGTTCATAGAGGGGCTCCTGTCAGATGCCCACAGGACCCAGCTGCGTATCCTGGTCCTGCAGAACCCTGCTCTGGACTTTGCAAAGTTTAAGGACCAGGCCATCAGGGTACTGAGAGAATCTACACCGAATGACCCAGTACCCCTCTGGCCTCTTGCTATCACGTACCCCGGGGTGGTGCCTGCAACACGAGCCACTGCAGGGGCTGAGGCGCAGTCCCTGGATAAGGATCCCACTGCAGAGCTCAGACAGCAGGTCCAGGAGCTGACCAAGACTGTGGCTGCCCTTGCCAAGACCGTGCAGTCTCTACAAATGACCCCCTCGCCTGCAAAAATCGAGTTGGCCTCCAGCCCAGATGACGTCCCATGGATGCGACAGAGGAGGATTCCGCCGACCCGAGGCAGAGACACAGACCGGTATGATTCAACAGGACAACCGATCTGCCGCCGCTGCAGCCAGGCGGGCCACATTGCACGACGCTGTCCTTTAAATGGGCTGAGCCTGGGGCCAGGAGCCAACCCCCAGGTGTAAGGAAGCCCGGCTCAAACCCCAGCCGCAGCAAGTATGTGGGAGGACGACCGGTCCTTCCCATTGTGCTGGATGGGATCCCTTTGAATGCCCTCCTGGATACGGGGTCCCAGGTAACAACCATCCCCCACAAACTGTACAAAAGATATTGGGCTGATTCAGACATTGACCATGGCCCAGATGATGATTTAACAATTGTGGCCAGTAATGGTCAGCCCTTACCTCAAATTGGGTACAAAGAAGTAACCATTAAAGTGGGGCGGGTGGAATTGCCATGTCAGGGGATGATAATTGTAGATATTGATCGCAAAGAATCTGACCCACTGCTAACCATTGGTACGAATGTGATAGAAAATTGTATTGCCGAAGTGATAATTTTGTTGCAACAGGCATCTGAAACTGCCAGCTCCGGGCAGCAGCGTGCCTTACAGAGGGAGATCAGAGCCCTGATGAGGAGGCAGCAGGTAGAGCTGGCCGGAGGAGAAATTGGCAGTGTGACCCCCTCCCCATTGCAATACCCCCAAGAAGTGAAATGTTGATATGGTGTCGGGCAGCAATAGGCCTCAAGGGTCAGGATTACCATGCCTTGGTAGAACCGGTGTATTCAGACAGTAGGCCTGGAGTCCTGATAGCCAGAGGGGTAGCGGACGTCCGCAAGGGGAGAGTGCCCGTCCGTGTCTTGAATTGTGGGGAGGAGGAGGCCAAATTGCCCCGGTACGCCACTGTAGCAAAACTGTACACTGTCAGCAACAGTACCATTAAAGCAGTGGAACCCTTGATCCCGTCCGACCAGGCGGAAGACAATGGCTCCAAGGGGCAGCTGGAAGACTGGTGCCAAAAATTACATGTAGGCACCGACTCCACCCCCTCGCACCAAAAGCATGGGGTTTACCGGGTGGTACAGGAGTACGAGCGGGTCTTCAGCAAACACCCCCTAGATTTTGGGCGGGTGAAAGGGGTTAAACATCAAATCCCCACGGGTGATCATCATCCCATTAAAGAGAGATACCGCCCTGTACCCCCCGCACAGTATCAGTGTGCCAAGGAAATGTTACGAGAAATGAAGGAGGCTGGGGTTATCAGAGATAGTTGTAGCCCCTGGGCAGCTCCACTAGTGCTCGTAAAGAAAAAAGATGGTACAATGAGAATGTGTGTAGATTACAGGCAAATTAACCGCATTACACATAAAGATGCTTATCCACTGCCCAGAATAGAGGAGTCACTAACAGCCTTAAAGTCAGCTAACTATTTCTCCACCTTGGATCTCACCAGTGGGTATTGGCAGGTTCCCGTGGCAGAGGCGGACAAAGAGAAGACTGCATTCACGACACCAATGGGCCTCTGTGAGTTCAATTGTATGCCATTCGGGCTCTGCAACGCCCCAGGGACATTCCAAAGGTTGATGGAGTGCTGCTTGGGCCACCACAACTTTGAAACCGTGCTGTTGTACCTGGATGACGTCATAGTCTACTCCAAGACTTATGAGGACCACCTGAAGCACTTAGCAGAAGTGTTTGAGTCCTTGTCGAAATATGGCCTGAAGATCAAGCCGTCCAAATGTCACCTCTTGAAGCCAAAGGTACAGTACCTGGGTCATGTGGTCAGTGCAGAAGGTGTGGCACCTGATCCGGAGAAAGTCACTGTAATCAAGGACTGGCCAAGACCCACCACAGTGAAGGAGGTGCGGCAGTTCCTTGGACTGGTGGGCTACTACCGAAGGTTCATTGATGGTTTCACCAAGATAGCAGCGCCCCTTCAAGATCTCCTGGTGGGCCAGCCAAAGCAGGCTAAGAAGCAGAGCCCTCCATTTGAATGGAGCAGCCAACTAGAAACATCCTTTGTCCGGCTGAAAGGGGCTCTCACGGGAGAAGAAATTCTGGCCTACCCTGACTACAGCCAACCGTTTGTACTGTATACAGACGCCAGCAACGTGGGACTGGGAGCAGTTCTGTCCCAGGTACAGGGAGGCAGAGAGAGGGTGATAGCGTACGCCAGTAGGAAGCTTCGGCCCACAGAAAGGAATCCAGAAAACTACAGTTCCTTCAAGCTGGAGTTCCTCGCTATTGTTTGGGCAGTGACTGAACGCTTCAAGCACTATCTGGCATCGGCCAAGTTCACCATCTTCACGGACAACAATCCGTTGACACACCTGGCAACAGCCAAGTTAGGTGCGATGGAACAGCGATGGATGGCCCGGCTGTCTAACTTTGACTTTACCATCAAGTATCGGGCTGGCAAGAAGAATAACAATGCTGATGCGCTGTCCAGAATGCCTCACTTACCCGAGTCTGGAGAAGACCTGGATGAACTCGAAGAGATAGAGTTACCGGCTTTCCATCACCAAGGTGTTTCCCAGTGTGAGCATGCTGTGGGAGTGAAGCGCTCAAGCCAGCACGAGGTCTCGGTCAACCCATTACTCCACCATAATTGGGAAGAGACACAGAACGGTGACCCGGCCGTGCGATTGGTCAAAGAGAAGCTAGCGCAAGCTGAGACCCATCTTGGCCCAGACGCTCCAGAGGAAGCCCAGCAGCTGTGGAAGGAGAGGGGACGACTGTTCACCTACCAAGGCAAGCTCTGCAAGAGATATGTCAACTGGCGAACAAATGAACTTGTCTGGCAGATAGTGGTTCTGTGAAGCCCCGCTAACGCTGATGCAGTGTCGGTGCATTACCTTCAGGGACTCCACGCAGCTGGATCTGTCTGGTCACAGGTAGGAAACCTTCTTTGTAGTTTGTCGTGACGCCACTCTCAGATTTGCGGTCAGTGGGGACCGCCACTGCAGGTTAAGGGATGCCTGGGGCTGATGGTGGGTGCAGCCAGTTGTAGTAGCCTCCTGAGAGTGAGGCAAGCCCCAGGGCCCTGTGTAGATGTGTAGAACTACAAGGCGCAGAATGACTCAACACAGGCAGAGTGTCTTTCAGGGTTTTTACTCACAGTTGGTAGGGTGAGTAACCCGGGCGTAGCTGGGATTAACCAGACTGGAACCAGGTATCCTTCAGGCTGACTTCTGATGGTGACTACCAACTCGCCTTCCTTAGCCCTTTTTGGTTTGGGGTGACCCCGACTTTTAGTCCCTATGGGGGTCACCCAGGGAAGATGCTGCAGCCTCTCTCCCCTTCGTTTGCCGTTTGCTTGTGGCCTGGACCAGCTCACTCCAGCTGCTTGCCTCCTGTGAGCTATGGGCCCTAACTGTGGCTACGTGGCTGCGGCTTTTGTGGTGTTGTGGCGTGGGCTTTGAGAGCCCCACACCGGCAGGTTTAGCAAAAGAAAGCTGGATCTATCTCCGCTTCGGGATCTGCCGCCCGTTTGGGCCTGGTACTCCCTAGCAGTCTCCTTACTTCCCACTCCGTGCTCTCTCTCTAGCTGAGATGGGTTTCGGGTAGCACTCCTAGTTGACCGTTCTCCCCCGTCGGTAGCCACTGCGCGGACGCTGTCAGACTACAGCAGCCCAGGGGAAGGGGTCAGCTCTCCTCGGAGCTCCCTGGACTCTGCTCTGGACCGGCTCACATCTGGGACCTTCACTGCTGCTCCTGTCTGAGCTCCACTTTCCTGATCCTCACTCCTCCACCCTCTGCTGCAGACTGTTTACTCCTCCTTCTCTTTTCCCTTTGTGCCTGCCTACGCCACCTAGCAACCAGGCTCTCTTACCACACCCCTTGAGTGGAGATGGAGGCTTTTGGCCCCCTCCACTATTCCAGTGGAGGTGAAGGCTTTTCCCCCTCCTGGGATCCCCAGGGGTCCTCTCAAAGGTACATGTGTGAGACCTGATCACTATGCGCCTGTGTAGTCACACCTCGGTCAGCCTTCTGGATTACCTGTGTTGTACTGTCCCCAGGGTGGGTGCAGTACTCAGTGGTGCCTGACCAGGTCAGGGGCGCCACAGTTCCGCAGAGGGATGCTCCAATGGTCCTAGCAGCGTATCATGATAACGCAGGACACTTCGGGTGGAAGAAGTTGGAGGCCCTACTCCGTGATCGGTTCTATTGGGTGCACATGAGAAAGATGATCGAGAAGTGGTGCCGAGACTGTGGCCCGTGTAACCTGAGGCGGAAGGATGATGCCAGCCAAAGGTCTCCCCTACAGCCAATTGTCACGAAGCAGCCCCTGGAGTTGGTGGCCCTGGACCACGTGAAGTTAACACCAAGCCGGTCAGGCTATGTGTACGCCCTCACCATTGTGGACCATTACTCTCGTTTCCTGGTAGTAGTGCCTGTGAAGGACCAGACAGCCAGAACAGCAGCTAGAGCGTTCCAGGCATCCTTTTGTCGACCTCACGGTTATCCGGAAAGGGTACTGACTGATCAAGGTCCTGCATTCGAGGCCGAAGTGTTCCAAGAGTTCTGTAACATGTACGGCTGTAAGAAAATCCGAACCACACCGTACCACCCCCAAACCAATGGACTGTGCGAGAAAATGAACCATGTGGTTATTGATATGCTGAAGACCCTACCGCTGGAAGAAAGGAACCAATGGCCAGAGAAGTTGCCAGATCTGGTAGACCTGTACAACCATATCCCAGTAAATTCGACCAACTGCAGCCCCGCTTACCTGATGCGAGCCAGACCTGGCAAGTTGCCTGTAGACTTTGAGATGGGGACTGTGTCGCCTGAGGCGGTTCAAGAAATAGAGGATTGGGATACAGAACGGCAGCAGCGGTACCGTAAGGTCCAGGAGTGCGTAGAGAGGAGCCTGTCTCAAGCAAGAACGAGACAAGAGCAGCATTACAATCAAACAGCCCCAGCAACTCCCTTAGCACCTGGAGAACAAGTCCTCAAGAAGAAGCGGAGGACGCATAAATTGGATGATCAGTGGGAAAACGAGCCCTACACCATTATCCCCTCCAACTTTGACAATAGTAAGGTATGCCTCATAAGCAAGGATGAAGGCAAGACCTATCAAGCAATTTCTCGAGACCGCCTGAAAGCGTGCCCTGAACGGTGCAGAATCCAAAGAGAAATGGAAGAAGTACAAGGAAGTCCCCAAAGTCAAGAGAAAGAAGGGGAGATGATTCAAACCATCCTTGGAAAATTCCCCAAAACTTGGACCCGAATAAACAATGCCATAGTGGTACCAGTTTTGACGTTTCCGCAGTTGGTCGAGCCAGAAACAGAAAAGGTTCCGGATCCACCTAAAGAACCGTCCGCTCCAACACGAGATGACACGCCAGCAGTGGAACAGGAGGATCAACCCCCTGTCAGTGGTGAACCTGTCATACCCTTGGCGACTCTTAGACCACATAGGCAACCATCACGCTTACCTATCGGGGTTAGGCCCACCTGTAGTGCTGAGGTAGAAGACGCACCACGTAGTCAGGGGCAAACACCAGAGCTACGCAGGTCCCAACGCAGCACTCGGGGACAACCCCCTCCAAGGTATAGAGAGTCAACTGTATAAGGGAAAAAGAAGGAGTATTTATTAGAATGTACATAGTTATGCAAAATGTCTGTAAGGTTGTGTACAAAATGTTTTTCTTTTTCTTTGATTGCGAAAATGGACAATTGGGCCACTGGACTATGGGTGGCCAACACCTAAATTGTTCATAGTTAGCACCAGTGTGCTCAACACCCCTGAAGAAAAACCCGTCCGGCGTGCATAGAGTGGGGTCATCAATGCTCTGACGCACGCCCAGAGCCTACGTTGGGGGTTTGATCGCGGCGGGTCCCCCATGGAGCAGTGTAATGGACACCCGGCAGGGAGCCACACTGGACTCTTATAGTAATGTTTAAGGTTGTAACGTTAAAGTATTTGCGCCTCCCATAATGGGATGAAATGTTGTAACATGTCATGTTTGTTTCTACAGTCCGGGAGTACTGAATTTAACTAAGGGGGAGTGTGGCGCCCCAGGACCTGGTCGCCACAACAGCATTGCCCTTCCAAAGGGTTAATGCTGAGCCTGGAGGTAATTGGGAGATCTATTGGCCAGTAAGTTAACACCCAACACAGTTCTCCCTCCGGCCAGCAGAGGGAGCTCTGAACCTGGAACTTCAGGGAGCATTCCTTAAGTCTGGCTGAAGGGAGGAAGTAGTAGTTAGTCTGGACACAGGAGTGAAAGAGTGCAGACGCAGAGTAGTGCTGCCTTGTGAAACTGGGGCCTAGAGCTGGGATAGCTTGGCCCAGTGAAGCAAGGGGAGCAGAGAGGCACAGCAGAGACTCGGACATCGGAGTCTGTAGTTGCCAGGGCATAAAATCCATCCCTGGTAGCTGAATCCGGAGGGCAGGAGAGCTGCAAGCCCCCTGGCCCAGAAGTAATCTGAAGGTACAGCTGCATTCCAAGGGCCCGGTTTGGACTTCAGCAGAGAAGCACCAGAGAGGGCCTGCGCAGTCTACCACACAGAAAAGGGGACGAACAACAAGTCCCAGCAGCAAGAGGGCAATTGCAAACCCAAAGTGCAGTGTCCTAAAACAGCAGAGAAAGATTAAGGAGTAGGCCTCATACTCAACTGGCCAAAGATCACCCCAGGCACTTCCAGGCCGGCCGGATCATCTTTACCATCTGTGACGGTCTCCCTGGACTAAGTTTCTGCCGAGTAAAAGAGGAGAAGGTAAAGAGACTACTGTTTGTGCCTGTTTCTTTCATTGCTTGTCGGCCCTGCACCGTGTTAGTCACACAACACCATAGACTTCCACAAGCACCAACTGTGCCCCGGGCATTGCTCCACCTGTGGGGAGCAGTACCACCATTGCTGCTATAACATCATCCCGGTGGCCTCACACAGCAGCGGCGGCTTAATAGCCGCAGACCACAGGTGGCGTCACGAATACAAACTTAAAGTCATCAGCCACATATTCAACTGACACCCACCAGGGCCACGGAGCCGGGCCCAGCCACCACTGACTACCACCGGACTAGTCCAGCCCGGCACCGGGTGTCCCACAGCCCTGGGGTGGGCGAGTCACACGTCTGTATGCAGGGGCATTGGTGAACCTCACAATTTTGGACTGCCCTGGCAAAGGAAAATACTACAAAGACTCACTTCCTCAAAATGGGCACATTAGACTCAAGAGGCCTTCATGTACGTCTCTTCTCAGGGACATCGGAGTGCCACACAATGTTTTACGTAAAATCTTTCATGTATTGATCTCAAAAAGTAACATACACCAGCTCTATCTCACTATTGGGTATGTGCCCTTAACATTTCCGCCATGAAAATTCATTTTGGTGTCATTTTTGAAGGTTTTCTGGTGAGTCCGTAAAAATGGCGTAAAACGCGGACAAAATTGTTCACAGCTGTGACTTTTGAGTGATAAATGCTTCAAGGGGTCTTCCCCATGCTGTTGCCATGTCATTTGAGCACTCTTCTGAGACTTTTGTGACATTTTTAGGGTTTCTACATGCTGCCGGGGGTCATTTCATAAAAATACTCGGGTCTCCCATAGGATAACATTGGGCTCGGTGCTCGGGCCGAGTACACGAGTATCTTGGGATGCTCGGCCCGAGCCTCGAGCACCCGAGCTTTTTAGTACTCGCTCATCACTAATAACTACCATTTACAGCTCCGAATCCGATAATAACTGGCTGATCACTAGGTGTCCCACTGATCCTGAGAACGGAGCTATGAAATGCCCCTTTTAAAAAGAGCAATGGCAGCTGCTCCAAGCTTTTACGTCTGGCCACGTGGCACAATACGGTTGGACATTGTGGCATTAGCACAGTGGTAATACAGTTTCTGTACTTTTGGACACTTTTGTTGCACTCACCACGATCACATTCTTTACATCGGTAACACTCCAGGAGGCCGTTCGGATGATCCTCTAAGGTGGTATTCTCACAGATCACGCAGACGCTGATGCTTAACTCCTTCGTACAATGGGCTATCACAATGGATTCTGAAAAAAATCCCACAAAAATAACCTGTAAACATCAGATTACAAATTATATACCATACAATCTGCAGGAAGCCATTGAGAATGCAATGTGTTACATAATTTACAATGTTCCAAAGATGCTCCAGAGCTGCATTCATACTGCTGGCTGCTACAGGAAACAGGTTGTGTGCACACGTTGCGTTTTTTTTTACCGCGGAAACGCTGCGTTTAGAACCGCAGCGTTTCAGTGGCAAATTGCATGCGTTCAGCTTTCCCAGCAAAGTGTATGAGAAAGCCGAAAAATCAGTGCACACGCTGCGTTTCTAAACGCAGCGTTTTGGATGCCAAAAATCGGTGCGGAAAGAAAAGCAGCATGTCACTTCTTTTGTGCGGTGTGGCTGCGCGTTCTCTCCCCCATTGAATCAATGATGTGGGTCAGAACGCAGCTACACCGCAGTGAGCTGCTTTTTTGTTGCGGTCCGCGGGCTTTGTCGGCATGCCAGAACGCAGGCATTTACCTGGAAGTGAGGTCAAGAGGTTTCCTGTTGATCTCACTTCCTGGCAAAGTCCTGGAAAGCCCCCGGTGTCGCCAAAGTGCCCGCCCCGACCCCCGACCCCTCCCTCCCGAAAATCCAACATGGCCACGCGCACAGTAGCGCACCGGCCGCAACCTTCTCCTATGATTTCTGCCGCATGTGCCTTGAGACATGCGACAGAAAAATGCCCCCCAGGCCCTGCCAGGTCACCCCCTATTCCCCCCGGTATTCCCCCTTACCTGTCCGGTCGCAGCGCTGATCCCCCGCGGCTCCCTCCTCCTTCACAGCAGACGCCGGCCGGTCACATGAGCAGAGCAGCTGACAGCCAGCACTGTGTTCAGAGAGCTGTGCTGGCTGCTCGGCACTCTGCAGGTGTGACCCGGGGAGAGTGGGTGCAGATTTTTGGCACCCACTCTCCTCAAATGGAGGGTCTGCCCTCCTAGAAAATGGGGGATACGTTCCCTGAACGTGCCCCCATATTCTAGAAGGTCCAGAGCCGACGTGGGACATCCAAATGTATTTCTGCGGACCCATTTTTTTTCAAATTTTTTGATTAAATTGGTGAACGAGGGAATGATTTGGGGAGTGTTTTTTCTAATAAAAAATTTTGTCATTTTTTTTTTGCTTTTGTTTACTGTCAATTAGTTATGTCTGGTATCTGATAGACGCCGTGACATCACTGGGCTTGATGCCAGGTGACATTACACATCTTGTATCAACCCCATTTATTACCCCGTTTGCCAACGCACCAGGGCGCGGGATGAGTTGGGGCCAAGCGGATGCGCCACTTCTGGTGCGGCTGCGGCCTGCTATTTTTAGGTTTGGAAGAGTCCAATAACCATGGCTATTCCCACCCTGAGAATACCAGACCCCAGCTGTCAGCTTCACCTTGGCTGGTGATCTAATTTGGGGGGACCCCACGTTATTTTTTTTTTTTTTTAATTCTTTATTTATAAATAAAAAAAAAAGCCTGGGGAGCCCTCCAAATTGATCACCAGACAAGATGAAGCTGCCAGCTGTGGTTTGCAGGCTACAGCTGTCTGCTTTACCCTGACTGGCTATCAAAATTAGGGGGGACCCCACGCCATTTTTTTCATTGTTTTTTTTGGGATAAATACTAGGCTAGGCACCCTTTAGTGCCACATGAAAGGTACTAAAGGTGCCAGCTTAGAATATGCAGGCGGGGGTGGGACGTTATATATATTTGACATCCATTCATCCATTGACGCTTTTTTGGCTGTGTGCCCACAATCAGGTTTTGCAGTGGTTGGGGCGCTGAGTGTTTTCCCTGCGTCCATAACGCTGCGTTGTGCAGTAGAAGCACAGTGGAAGGATTTTTGGAGATTCCGTGCCCACTGTGCTTCTTTTCTCCGCAGCATAAACTGACCGGTGGCGTGGCTTCCCGAGCCTCAGCATGTCAATTTATGCTGTGGAGACGAGAGTGCTCTCTGCAGGTAGAATAGAGCTAAAGTCCACAGCAGCCTGAACCCAAATCGTGGGCATGGGTAGCTGCGTTCTCCCGTGGACAACACTCACATCTCTGCAGGAAGGCTGACACTGTGTACTAGACGCCGTGTCGCTGGATCACGGCCACATAGCCTAAAAGTGAGAATATTGTTGCTACAGCAACATTTTGGGTGAAGTAGCTGTGGATTCAAAATGCTTAATATACTCCTGAATAAAATCCTTGAGGGGTGCAGATTCCAAAATGGGGTCACTTGTGGGGGTTTTCTGACGTGTAGGTACCCAAGGGGCTCTGCTAATGTGACATGGTGCGCGAAGTTTATTTCAACTTTTCCAAAATTCAAATGGTGCTCCTTCCATTCCAAGCCCTCCCATTTATCCAAACAGAATGTGGAGAAGGAAATGACATCACAGGGTTTTTTTTTATCCAAAGGTCTGTGTTCAACCAACTATATTAACACTGACAAGTCTTAAAAAACGCACCTAAAAAAACGCATGAAAAACGCATGCGTTTTCGATGCATTTTTCTCAAAAAGCATTGTTTACAATTCTCCCCTCTGCCTGAGGGTGCGTTTTTTTCCGCGCTGAAAAAAAAGCAACGTGTGCACATAGCCTAAGAAAGAAGATAAGACAACCCCTTTAAAAAGTACACGTTTGCTCTGAAGTCACGTATCTTTGGACCTATGCTATATACCGTATTTCTTGAGACCAGTGTGATGCTGCCCTCTGGTGGATTTTGTGAGTTTTTCTCTCTTCATGTTCTGTTTAACAATCCTTTTTATTGGTTTTAAAGCTGTTTGTGTTTTTTATTTCTAATAAATGATTTTTTCGTGTGTGTGTGTTTATTTACCGTAATTTACAGATTAATCATGGAGGGTGTCTCATAGACGCCTGACATGATTAATCTAGGATTTAGTGGCAGCTATGGGCTGCCAATAACTCCTTATTACCCCGATTTACCAACGCACCAGGGTAAATCGGGAAGAGCCAGGTACAGCCCCAGAACTGTCGCATCTAATGTATGCGGCAATTTTGGGCAGCTGCTGGCTGATATTGTTAGGCTGGGGGGCTCCCCATAACGTGGAGCTCCCCATCCTGAGAATACCAGCCTTCAGCCGTATGGCTTTATCTGGCTGGTATTAAAATTGGGGGGGACCGTGACACACCTGTCACTCAGCGTGGAGGCGTGTCTCACTGCAACCAATCATAGGCGCCTGTGGGCGGGGAAAGCAGGGAATACGAGATTGTTTAATGAGCGGCCGGCTTTTTCAAAATAGTAAAAGCCGCCGCAGCAGTGTGAATGCCGTGCAGCGCCGCGCCGGAGATCGGTGAGTATGAGAGAGGAAGGGGAAATGACCGACAGACTGTGAGAGAGGGACCGAGATAATGACCGACCGACAGAGAGAGAATAGAGACTGAGAGGGAGAGACCGACTGACAGAGAATAGTGATTGACAGACATTGGGAGACATCACTCGTTTGCAGTGTTTTAGGAAACATGCGAGAAATGTATTTAGAAAATCGGATGTCACTAGGATGGTGTGAGTGCCGTCCCGTGACATCCGATTATTTACACGCTCCCATAGACTTGCATTGGAGAGACTCGCAGTAGAAACTCGCAAAAAAGCAGCATGCTGCGATATTTTTCTCAGTCCGATTTAGAATGAGAAAAAAAATCGCAGATGAGAGCTGAATCATTCACTAACATGTGTCCGATTCCAATGCGACATTTTCTCACATTGCTCTACTGCGAGAAACTCGCAAGTGAGAAGCAGCCCTTACACATTGAGACCGTTTCTTCTGTCCCATTCTTTTTCTTCTCCACACAAATTGGGCTCTCAGTGCAATCGCAGCATGCTGCGATTTGCACCGAGTCTCGGCTCACGTGTGTGTAGAATCGCACTGCAGTCGTATGTTATGCGACTACAGTGCGGTGCACACAGAGACAGACAGCGGAGGAGATGGGGAGAAAGTGCTCCCTCCATCTTCTCCGCTCCTGTGATGTGATCGCAAGACCGTATCACAGTTGCATGACCCGCGGCAGACACCGCAGCAGAGGGTCATTTTCATATCGCCTCCAATGCTCCTGCATCGGAAGCGGTACGCAAGTGGAAAGGCATCCTAATGGTCAAAACTGGTGTAAGAACTAAGACTGTAATTTATATTATTGACCACAAGGGGGCTGAATAATCATTACTAATAGGATGGGTGAAACTAACCACAAATCAGGACAATTCCAACAAGCGCTGTATACATATGAGACATGGACGGTCCCTAGAAATGTTTGCAACTAGGTATTCAAGATGTATCAAGTATGGTATCCTAAACGAAAGTCACTACTTCCCCCAGCAGGGGGCAGCATCGGGCAGTGTTTTTAACTTCTGCTGATTGAGTTGTACAGGTTGAGCCAATATGGCGGTGAGGTCATGTCATTCCTTTTGGCTGTCACTGTGTAATGTATACAGTATATGGTGGCACTGTGGATGATATTTTATGGGGGGCTGTCAGTGTAGCTGTCTCTGTATTGTGCGCATGCTTATCAAATTGTAATTAAAAGTTGCAATAAGTTTCTATATTTGTTTTCCCTTTGCTTGCAGTATATCTGGGGTTCGGGTCTTGAGACCCACACTGATTAATAACACCCCCCCGAGAAGTGCACAGCTCAGGAGACAGGAGCGCACACCGCAGCAGCCAGAGTGCGCATATAGGAAGTACAGACTAATAGAATGATCTGTGTGGGATCTGTGTTTCGCTCAGGTGGGATCTGTGTTTCGCTCAGGTGGGATGGATCTGTGTGCGCTCAGGTGGGATCTGTGTTTCGCTCAGGTGGGATCTGTGTGCGCTCAGGTGCGATCTGCCTGTGTGCGCTCAGGTGGGATCTGTGTGCGCTCAGGTGGGATCTGTGTGCGCTCAGGTGGGATCTGTGTGCTCTCAGCTGGGTTCTGTCTGTGTGCGCTCAGGTGGGCTCTGCCTGTGTGCGCTCAGGTGGGCTCTGACTGTGCGCTCAGGTGGGATCTCTGTGCATGCGCTCAGGTGGGATCTCTGTGCGTGCGCTCAGGTGGGATCACTGTGCGTGTGCTCAGGTGGGATCTCTGTCTGCGTGCGCTCAGGTGGGATCACTGTGCGTGTGCTCAGGTGGGATCTCTGTGCGTGCGCTCAGGTGGGATCTCTGTCTGCGTGCGCTCAGGTGGGACCCGTGTGCCCTCAGATGGGACCCGTGTGCCCTCAGGTGGGACCCGTACACCCTCAGGTGGGACCCGTGCACCCTTCTACCTCCTGAGCTGTGTTCTTCTCAGTGGTGTTTTGAGCGATAGGTGGGGGGTCTCAGGACCCAGCCCCCAGCCGATCTGCATGCAAATACGTGCAATACATATAGAATTTTAGTGCTCATGTTTTGCATATCAATTTAAGTGCAGTTTTCATAGTAATAGAGGAATGGACTGGTTATGTAAAGCTATTGCTGGGCTATATGCACATATACATAGTTTTGGGGAGTGAAATCCTGCTGATATGGGAAAGCCCCATAGACTTCTATGGACATTGGTATATGTTGTATTATGTATTTTGTATAGAGTTGAAATACAGGTAAGTGCATGAGAACTTATACTACTTAGTGCAGGATCTGCAGGACACGAGGATACAAAGAGAAAAGCCCCCATGTTATATACAGTATACATTGTCCCATCAGGCCCTGCACTAGGCATACATTACCACTGAATAAATGCTATGTCTTCTATTTATTGTAAAGCCTATATTACATAGCACTATACATAAATCATGCGTTTGCAATATAATAAATAATGAAAGAGACAACATTCTTCTATATAAAAAATATTTAATTCTCACTTAATAAAGGACACGTAAAGAGCATATATAATATGCATACAGGACGTAACTCCAAAGTCCACTTTAGAAGCAAAACACTCTGCAATTACACAAGACAATCATGACTTTCAAAATGAAATACATTGTCCTCACTTCACCTTTATCATAAAGTGTAAACTATTTTATCAAAATAACAAGTAAAGTAGAAATATTCCACATACATAATACATAACCCCGGTCAGGACTCGGGATCAGATTATAGGGTTTGGGGCACAGAGCTTTTGCGTCCTATCATCAGGGTTATGTGTTTTACATTTAGGCTTTGTGCACACGATGCATTTTTTTTAATGCAGATTTTGATGCGTTTTATTGAGAAATCCGGTGCATTTTTTTGGATGCAGATTTTGATGCGTTTTTGGAGAAATCTGCACCAAAATCTGCATACAGATTGAAGTGACGTGGCTACTGGGCAGGTATGAGAATGGCCATTCTGATATGCCTAAGTATTTAGAATTTTTTTTTTCCTTTTTTGTTTTTTTTAGTACCAAAATCTGCATGCCTATCCTGAAGCCAGCAAAGTCTTATGAGATTTCTGAAGTGCTGTGCGCACCTTGCATTTTTTTTCCTTGGATATTTTGGTGCAGGAATATTCTGCAGGATGTCAATTGTTAAGGCATTTTTTTTCCTGTGTTTTTTTTTTACCCTTGTAGCCATTGATTTCCCCCCAAAAACGCACCAAAAACGTGTTTTTCGGTGCGTTTTTCAGCTAGAAGGTGCAGATTTCATGCAGAAAATTTCTGCACCAAATCTGCAGCGTGTGCACATCGCCTTAAAGAAGCTACAAGCTTTTACATTAAATCTTGAGAATTTTCTCATACGAAGACAATCTAGAAATAGATATGACTATACAAATATATTTGTATGTACTGGTGCCACGAGTGGCCATTCCGGCAGTTTATAAAGCAGTAGTGAGGTCACCACCAAATTGTAATAATCAATCAATACAGCTGTCACGAGGTTGTACCCCACCACTGCTCTGTGGCCGAGATCTTGGAAGAGATCTACAAAAGTTGCAGTATACAATACGGGTGAACAGAGGTCGGACTCCTAGTTTGGAGTCATCAGTCACACTCTATTCTTTCGGAGAAGATCTATCAACCTCCTAGTAATCGAGGTCGCGGAAAATGTTTCCTACAGAGCAAGAGGACAACGACTGAATATACTTCTACGTCCTCTGGGTCCATAAGTGGAGAGTCCGTCTACCAAGGTCTCCAGAGGGCGCTGCTGCTGCCGGTGCTCAGATCTGAGTGCTTGACGTGGCAATATCTGGCTGGAGATGAAGGAGACGGAGAAGATGACGATGACGTGCTGGCCTCTTCATTCAACTTGAAATGGTTCAAAAGTCTGACTTCTGTTGTCCTTTGATTTTGGTGGAGGGAGAGGAAGCTGAGGACTTCATTGAAGCATCTGTTGTAGCCATCACTGAACTCGATGTGTAAACTGTTACTTTGATGGACTATATCTGAAAAACAAGAAGAAGCAGAATTTTAGATATTTGGCCAGAACACCAAAAAAAGTCACCGGTTTCTTTTTGTATTTCAAAACTTACTAACAAAACTTTATTTTTTATTTATTTATTTTTAATTAATTTAATTTATTTTTATTTATTTTTTTATGTATTTTATTATTATTATTATTATTATTATAATATGGAATGTTATGAAAATTGAGGGAAAAAAGTATATATATAAATGGCTTCCAAGCCCTTCTTTTCCCCAGACTATCTCACTGCCTTAAATGCATTGATATCAGAACGTACTCCTTAGGAGTACAGATGATGGTAGTGATGTATTCTGTCTCCATAGACTCCAATGTTGAAAAAATAGATACCGTAAGAATCAATATTTTCAAAACGGACAAAAAAGTTGTGTTTCCAGAACTTTTTCTAACAGACAACTACTGGACATGTGAACTCAGCCTTAGTGAGACACTGACCCATCACTGCCATCATCTGTACTCCAAATAAGTGCATTCTGATAGAAAATAGTCTGGGAAAAATCAGGGGTGTGGAAGCTACTTAGATACATTTTTTGGGGGGGGTGGAGGCAGGAATAAAGACAAATCCCCTTCTAAGTGATCTGCAAAGGTTTTAACTTTTCCATGCTGGTCAAAATTAGTAAAAAATAAAAGTTTAGTTACACTTTAAACACTTGAAGTCTAAATACACACACGAGCGCACGCACACACACACACACGCGCGCACACACACACACACACACACACACACACACATATATATGTGTGTGTGTGTGTGTGTGTATTTAGACTTTAAGTGTTTAAAGTGTAACTAAACTTATATATGTATATATGTATGTATATATATATATATATATATATATATATATATATATATAATATATATATATATATAAAAAAAATATCTCAAAAGTTTTAGTCAGTGGGGATTCGGATGCTGAAATCCCACCGATTACTACAAAGAAGGGGCAAAAGCGCTGAGCCAAGGACTGAACAATGGTTTCCAAGAAAGTCCTTCTTCAGTCTTGGAGCTGAGCACTGTGCAGACTTGTCTCCAGTGTTGGCCGAGGGCAGGACTTGGCTGAACTCTTTGTATTAGGAATTAGTGAGGGTGAAATGCACTTGGATCAACACTGATTGCAATTTCTGACCTGCTTTTATGACATTTCAAAAGTTTTCTAAACCTTAAGTTTAGTTGTTACCCCCTTCCCACCCCCCCTTTTCCAATTATTACTGGATAATATCCATTTCTCCAACATGCTGCCATTTTTAGCTCCCAATTATTTATTTACAACCACGGATTAATTTTACAAGGATAACCCAAATGCAAAAAGAGACACTCACTGTTGGTTGGGGGCAGACTTTGCTGTTTGAGATAGGTGACGGCCATCTCCAATATGTCGGCCTTCTCCAGCTTGA
Organism: Anomaloglossus baeobatrachus; assembly: GCF_048569485.1. Classification (NCBI taxonomy): domain Eukaryota; kingdom Metazoa; phylum Chordata; class Amphibia; order Anura; family Aromobatidae; genus Anomaloglossus; species Anomaloglossus baeobatrachus. The sequence goes on along the minus strand of NC_134363.1, from coordinate 157,063,189 downwards.
CATTGGGTTGCTGCTTGTGGAACTCCTTTTCGAGGATAAGCTTGAGTTGCTCGATGCTGCTATTAATCCTGTCTCTGCGCATCTTCTCCACGATGGGTTTTCTCAGCTGTAGAGGGAAGATACATCTCATTATTACATATGTCACCTTGTATGCGTTTATAGTTGTGGATTATTTTTGGATTTGTTGCATTACTATTTGTATCAAGGCTCTTACCTTATTTTTTTCCTTTGGGGAGACCTTGTGTGGCTCCATGTACACAGTGCCCGGGGCCATGGCTCGGAGCTGGTCAGATCCTGGATGAAGTGTTGTGGCGGAGCGTGGCCTGGCCCCTATTTATACCCCTCGGGCTGGATAACGATATGTGAGTCTGAGGTCTGTTATAGTTTCCCACACTCTGCAGCCAATGGTTGGCCGTGGACGGACAATAGAGGAGGCATCCATTATGTCATGCTGCATTGACAGTGAATGGCTTGGGCATAATAAGCCGGTCTCAGAGGAGCAGGTGGGGAGTGTGTGAGAGGGATATAGTGTGCTGGGAATGACGTGACCTGTGCTGGGAAAAAGCTTCCTTTACCAGTGCCGGACCACTGACTAATGCCCCAGATCAATAGCATTCTGCCAACACACACTTAGCAATTCGCAGCAATTCATGAATTTCTCAGCGTTTTGCTTTTGGCGGGAAGTTGCTAATCACAAGAGACAGATATGAGTGGAGTAAGGCGCTAATCTCTGGTGACACACGTGCAGACACACTCACCATGTATACACAGATAGGAGGTAGACGGATGGAAATATGCAGTATACCATACACAGATAATAGGAAGAAAGGATACACATACAGAACAAATAAGGAAAGGGAAAGAAAGGGAAATATATGGGAATATATTAGATGCAAGCTATGTTAGGTAAAAAAGAAAGAAAGAAGAGAGAAAGAAAGAGCAAAAGAAAAGGAGAGAGAAAAAAAGAGAAATATGGGAATTTATTAGATGCAAACAATGTTAGGTAAAAAAAAGAGAAAAAAAGAAAGAAGAGATAAAGAAAGAGAGAGAGGAAAAGAGGCAAATGAAAGAAGGAAGAGAGAGAAAGAAAATAAAGGGAAAGAAAGAAATAGAAAGAAAGAAAAATATATGGGAAAACAAATGGGAATATATTACATGAAAACAATGTTAAATAAAAAAGAGAGAGAGAAAGAGGGAAAAAAAGAGAGAAAGAGAAAGGAGGGAAAGAGAAAGTGAGCGCAAAAAGAGAGAGCGAGAAAAGAATGAAAAAAAAAGAAAAGCAAAAAAAAATGAAGCGGCACAAGAAAGGGAAAAAAAGAAGAGAGAGCGAAAGAGGGGAGAGAGAAAAAGGGAAATATATGGGAAGACAAATGGGAATATATTACATGAAAACAATGTTAAGTAAAAAAGAGAGAAAGAAAGGAAAGAGAAAGGAAGAGAGGGAGCGAGAAGGAGAGAGAGCGGGAAAGAGAAAGCGAGGGACAGATAGAAAGCGAGGGCAAAAAAGAGAGAGAAAAGAATGAAAAAGAGAGCGAAAGAAAAGCAAAAAAAATATGAAGCAGCACATGAAAGAAAAAGAGAGAAAGAAAGGGAAAGAAAGAGGAGAGAGAAAAAGAGGGTGAAAAAAAGGGAAATATATGGGAAGACAAATGGGAATATATTAGATGGAAACAATGTTAGATAAAAAATAGAGAAAGATAGCGGGAAAGAAAGAGAAAAAAGAAAGAGAGAAAGAAAGGGGGAGACAGAGAGAGAAAGAAAGGGAAAGAGAAAGCGAGTGCAAAAAAGAGAGCGAAAGAAAAGCAAAAAAAAAATGAAGCAGTACATGCAAATGTTCAGGTATAGGTGCCAGTGCACAGGTTGCAACTCACCAACTTATGGAAGCAAAGAAAAAGATAATGGCAAGATATTAAATGAATCATGAAGGAGAGACAGACAATTAAATAGAAAATAGATGAAATAATACAAATATTGATAGATGGAAATAGATAGAAGATGGATAAATGAATAGCAGATTTGAATATATGAGAAAGGAAGATAAGAAGTTATCAGACAAATCTAGATAGACTGATTTTATAGAAAATACATAATAGATGATAAAATATCAGATGGAAGGATAGAGACAGAGACATCCATATCAACAGATAGTTCTAAGTGGTATATAAATATTAGGGATGATCGAATACCTCATATATTCGGCTTCGCGAATATCCGACGAATAGGTCGCCGCTATGCGAATATTCGATGCGCAATGTAAGTCTATGGGAAGCCCGAATAGTTCCGAATAGTTGTTATTTGGGTTTCCCATAGACTTACATTGCGCATCGAATATTCTCGAATAGCGGCGACGTATTCGGCAAATATTTGCGAAGCCGAATATTTGAGGTATTCGATCATCCCTAATATTAATATAAATATATGTCATATATATATATATAAAATGTGTAATGTGATAAATCAATTACCGTTACATGCTGGATAGCCATATTGACAATGTGTAATGATATCTGATAGAGCCTAGATAAATAGTCAGCACCAACAGTCACATTATCAAAAATAGCAGGATGGATTACCTGCCCGTCTTATCTTGGCTATGACCTGGGCATTGCATATTTGTACATTTCCAGGACAGTCGATTCGGTGCTCTCACATTAGCTATTAGTGATATGAGGATACGATCTGATGACAGATCCCCTTTAAATCCAAGGATACAGCTTTTTGGGATACTGTATAAATGCCATATGAGCGTAGCCCCTCTGTCTGGCCGCGCCGCGCACTAAACACACGTATTTGTCTTTTACCTACATGTAACCATACCCAGGTAGGAGTTAAGCACACAAGTGTATTGTCCCCTCCGCACTTTTGTTACAGGATCGGGGCCTTTGTGTGCTGGAGCAGCTGTGGGGCTTTCAGGCCCCTTTGTAAACTTGTGGGAAAGTGTCTGTCACTACTTCTCAGACGGCCTCATAGAAACCAAAGATTAGCTCATTCTGTGTGTAACGGCAATATGGTGCACAGAACAATCTTCCTTCCTTTTCTTCTTGTGCACCTCAGATGGTGGTCATTGATTCTCCTAATGCCTGGAGGTTGGAGACCGCGCTCATCCCAAATCTATACTGAGAATCTCGATTTATGTTCAGTCCTTAGTGTCACTACAGTCATGAATATACAGTATGTCACTAGTTTACAAAAAATGTACATAGTTGTTTTTTTTTAATTAAAGGATTCTTATACTTTTAAAACAAATGATTCTATAGTATTCACCCTCCCCAGGTCTAGTGTCGCCTGACTTCAAACTATTCTATAGTATTCACCCTCCCCAGGTCTAGTGTCGCCTGACTCCAAACGATTCTATAGTATTCACCCTCCCCAGGTCTAGTGTCGCCTGACTTCAAACTATTCTATAGTATTCACCCTCCCCAGGTCTAGTGTCGCCTGACTCCAAACGATTCTATAGTATTCACCCTCCCCAGGTCTAGTGTAGCCTGACTTGAAACTATTCTATAGTATTCACCCTCCCCAGGTCTAGTGTCGCCTGACTCCAAACGATTCTATAGTATTCACCCTCCCCAGGTCTAGTGCCGCCTGACTCCAAACTATTCTATAGTATTCACCCTTCTCGGGGTCTAGTGCCCACCAGCGTTTTTTTTTTCTCATGCCGACCCGGCATGTTACTATTGACAGTATATCCTGGTTCACGTGTACCCATGCAACTCTCCAGGTGAGTGCAAAACGTCGGACTGCACTGATGATATTCGAGCACCGTTCGATATACACCATATTACGTCCCAACCAGAGCCCGCTCCAGCGACTTCTGCTTCGATCACCGAGCGACACCGTGTTTCTGCCGTGGATAGTGCTTGTGATGGGAGAGGAGTCGGTGCCAGTGGCTCTGATGGGCGCAGGCTCCGCTCATCCACTGGGCTGGGTTTTCTTGGGATCTGCAGTTCCACTTGCTGACTGTAGGTGGCGTGTGTCTTCCAGCTGAAGTTACCACCATTCAGCTTCAGCCAATGGGAAGACACCACACCCTTCTTATTTCCCCTCCTGTCAGCTGACCACTGCCAGAGATAGTTCTGTATTCCTGGTTCCTGTCCCGCCCTGTTCTGTTTAGTGATCCCTGTGTTCTGACTTCTGCTTGTTTCCTGACTATGTGACGCCCTGGACTAGCCAGGTAGTCACAGATAGAACCCCGCATTACACCTGTTCCCCAATAAGGTGTCATCAGCCAACCATTAAAACCTAGTCACCTCTCTCAGTGCTTGATGGACACACCAGGGGGCGGAGCCAGACGGTTGGCCATGCCCACCGAGGAGTTCAGAGGGCCTGAGGCAGGAAAAGTAGTCAGTTGTCAGAAGGAGTTGAGGAGGAGTGTAGTGGAGTGAAGGAGTCTGACAGGTGCCGGGGTTGGAGCCCTGGTACCTTGGCTAGGAGGCATACGGTGGCCTCAGCCTGCAGGAGCCGGGAAGACGGCTCGGTGGACCGGGACAGGGTAGTGGCCCACTGGTACTGACCCGGGGAACCGACTCGGAAACCGGAGCACACAGGGGGGTACTCAGACCCTGAAACGAGGTCCAGAATCCACTGGACTGAGTTAATTAACTGATTGCGATCTGGACTATAGCTATACCTCGCTGCCCGATCCAGATTTGACCTCTGCTTTGTTTTCTGATTACGTCCTTGCTTGCGTGATTGTGTCCCTGTTTTGCATTTCCCGGTTCGACCCTGCCTGGCTACTACTCTCACTGGACTTCAGCCTACCACTGGTAGTGATCTCCAGGGCCCTGTGTAATTCAAAATCCCTGTATAGTGGTTAAAGGGTTTCAGGTTCTTGGGGTCATGCTTTATGAACGGCTTTCCTCTAGCCTGTCCATTACAGCCCGTCTGAGTCTGTGGATGCAGGCAGGCGTTACACACCAATGGAGAAATTATGCTCTCCATCTTCTCTGCACCTGTGCCCCTATTCTCGCATGCGAGGGAATCAGATCACAGTGACTGACACTTGAGGCAGAGTTTGAGCCAAATTTGCAAAATGTATCCGATTCTCTCCCATGAGAGAATCATCTCCAGTGTGAGTGAGCCCTTATTGTTAGGGACAGACAAAATTGAACTGTAAAGTTGGGGTCCTTACTGAATATTTAGGGTCCCTGCACGGACTCCGAACCTGAAGTGAACTCTATGAACTCACCTCAGGTGAACTCTATGAACTCACCTCAGGTGAACTCTATGAACCCACCTCAGGTGAACTCTATGAACCCACCTCAGGTGAACTCTATGAACTCACCTCAGGTGAACTCTATGAACTCACCTCAGGTGAACTCTATGAACTCACCTCAGGTGAACTCTATGAACTCACCTCAGGTGAACTCTATGAACACACCTCAGGTGAACTCTATGAACACACCTCAGGTGAACTCTATGAACACACCTCAGGTGAACTTTATGAACACACCTCAGGTGAACTTTATGAACACACCTCAGTTGAATGCTATGAACACACCTCAGGTGAATGCTATGAACACAATCCCGGAATACCGGCATAAGCTATGGCTTAGGCTATGTGCGCACACTGTGTATTTGGTTGCAGAAAAATGCACCAAAAACGCAATGAGATTTTGATGCATTTTTGTTGTGTTTTTCTGCCAGGAGATACAGATTTGGTGCAGAGATTTCTGCAACAAAAAACTCAATGTGCACACATAGCCTAAACTGGTAATCCAGCATTAAGTTCACCTGAGGTCACAGCTGGAGTACCGTGGGGTGCTGGAGCAAAACTGTTACATGACAAGAATCTGCATAACTAATCATATGCTAAATAGTTGCAAGTCACATTTATGTATGAGATAGCCAAGATGATTGTCTATAACATGAAGGTCGTCTCACGTTCAAAGCTGTAGTGGATGGTGAGATATGGAGCCTGCAAGTCAAAAATTCCAAGTAAAATATATGGCTTCAAGTCTTTTAATGGTTTGAGATGAAAGGTTATGTTTATATACTCACTGTATAAAAGCTGAGTCAGGGAATGCAGCATCCATTTTATAATGAATCTTGATAGCGAGTGGACATTGTAGTTTTGCAGTAGAGAAAGTCATAAAACACTGAATAAGCATTACAGCTAGTGTGTACAAGACTGGACAGCAGTGAAAAACCGCTACCAATCCATTTACCCATCGCCATATACAGTATGTTGAGGTCACTTTGACATTATTATTATTATTATTATTATTATTATTGACAAAATTTGATAATGTGGGTGAATTTGAAAGTCAAAAGATTCACTTGTCTCTAATGTTCACCTATTCTTTGCATAAACAACTGGATCCCATAAAAAACATTTTTTCTAGAGCTCGTCTGCTTTCACACTTGAGCAAGAGCGTTATTTTTGGACTTTCTTGTAATATTTTTATTTCTTTATTTTAACAGCCTTCGGCTCGATCTCGAGCCATGCCAAATTGATGGATAGATGATCTGTAGGAAGATTAATCTTGTGCAGCCTAGATAGGTCCACCATGGTCTTCTCCAACTACATAGGTCCACCATGGTCTTCTCCAACTACATAGGTCCACCAGGGTCTTCTCCACCTACATAGGTCCGCCAGGGTCTTCTCCACCTACATAGGTCCACCAGGGTCTTCTCCACCTACATAGGGCCACCAGGGTCTTCTCCAACAACATAGGTACACCGTGGTCTTCTCCAACTACAAAGGTACACCGTGGTCTTTTCCACCTATATATGTCCACCAGGGTCTTTTCCACCTAGATAGTTCCACCAGGGTCTTTTCCACCTAGATAGGTCCACCAGGGTCTTTTCCACCTACATAGGTCCACCAGGGTCTTTTCCACCTAGATAGGTCCACCAGGGTCTTCGCCGCTATTATCCCTGTTGTATCAAGCCGTCGGGTTGCTGGTCTTCCTTTTCGCCTTGTTGCTTCTTCCAATCATGATGCCTTCTTCAGTGATTGCTCTCCTTGTATGATGTAGCCACAGTAGGCAAGTCTTAGCTTGGTGATCGTTGCTTCAAATGACATGTCTAGTTTGATTTGTTCCAAAATTGATTTGTTTGTTCTTCTTGTTATCCCTGTAATTAATAACCTCCTTCTCCAGCGCCACATTTCGTGGGTGTCGGTGGTAATATAGAGATGAATATTATCGTTAGATACCGTTCACCCTTGCTTGATGTGCTTGTGTTCAGTCAGCGTGTTGGTGATAAATTCTGATGAACGAACAAAGCTGGTTAGGCTTTAGATGTAGCCCAATTGTTTAGGGTCACCTAGTGAGTTGGATCCTCCAAGCCTAATGTCCATGTGAGCCACAGTAGTCTATGCAGGAGGCCAGGGAGGCATGCACAGGTTTCCTTTAAAGAGGTTATCGACTACTTTGACATTGATAGCCTATCCTTAGGATAGGTCATCAATTTGTAATTGACAGGGGTCAGACTCCCCGCTCCCCACCAATCAGTTGCTTTCAGCCCTTGCGGCGGCAGCAAGCAGCCGGAAATGCTCAGTTCTGGAGCTGCTCTGTCTTCTGATAGCACATTAGAATGGGAGGCGGATATGCAGTACCCGGCCGCTACTCGATCATGGAGCAGCGCCGGAACTGAGCATTTCCGGCTGCCGGCTACCGCCACCAGGGCCGGGAACAGCCGATCGGTGGGGTTGCAAGGTGTCGGACCTTGACCGATCAGTCATTGATGACCTATCCTAATGATAGGCCATAAATGTTAACAGTTCACAGTAATCAACCATAAATACAATGTAGCTGTAGTAGAAAAAATACAAAAAAACATAAAAGCAAACATTTTTAACATCACTCATGTGTCATCTAGGTTCATACATGATGCCCAACTTGTTTTTTAATACTAGTGTGAGCAATACAACAATACCATGGAGCATGGAGGCGTCTATGGATTAGTAAGAAAAGCTCCCGCCCAAAAAAAAGCATCTTTTGATTTTGCCGTAAAAGTCAAAATGAAATAGAATCCACCTTTCAGATAAAAGGCAGAAGAAATGAGAAACTCTAAGCCTTCTTCTGAATGAAGAAAAACCGACAAATCTCATACCGGGTTGGGTTTTGGACAGATGTTAATTGTAAAGGTAAAATTGTGGCAAAGAAAGAATTGTGGAAAGTCCTAAACCTTCAAAGGCTAAATAACGGTCAGAGGCTCCAAGCGTCGGCTGTGATCGCTGCATCCCAGATGGCTTTTTGACGCCCGGCATTCCCACCAAATACAAAGACAAAGTCAAGCACCATTGCTAATGTGTTTTGTTGGTCGGCACACTTCTATTATACAGGGGAGGGGACAGATCATAGGGGAATAGTGTGGGAAAGCGAAAAGGGGGGAAATATTTCACCTTATTAGCTTAATAGGACATATCATCGGGAAGAATGGCTCAATGGGCAAATGGATAAACAGACATCAGGAGTGACAGGCTGAAAGCTAAGTTTGATACTGATACGACAAACATGAGATGGGTCATGAACTCGGCTTACAGGCAGGACGGCTCAGAGGATGGTAAGAATAATGGCCTCTGCCGGGGTATAAAGGGTTTGCAATCTGTTAAAGGTTTCCCGTTGAAAGTTGGATTTACAGTGGTCCAAAAAATTGCAATAATAGTTTATCACACAGATTGTTGCCCAAATCTGCATGTCATTCTAAAGGCTGTGCACATGTTGCTTCTTTTTTCCTTGCAGTTTTGGGTGCAGAAAAATATCTGCAGCATGTCAATTGCTGGTGCGTTTTTTCCTGCGTTTTTTTTAGCCCTTTCAGGCATTGATTTCACACAAAAAATGCATGGCACAAAAATACACCAAGAACGCAGAGAGGCTTTATAGCGGAACCACACCTGGTTTTCATCAGAGCCTCTAATGGTGAGGGTGTTACGCTGCAGGTAGGATCGGGGTGCCACTCGGGAAGACTGGTGCTGCAACGGCTGACCCCAGGGGTATGGGAGAGACAGTGTCTGATGATGGGTAACAGGAGCAGTAGGAGTTGAAGTTTCGGCCAGCACGGATGGATGCACCGGCAGTAGCAGCCGGTGATGATACTTCGCAGTAGCAGGTATCATGGTAGGCGCTGGCGTGGCAGCTTGTAGCAGCAGCGTCAGACTTTGAATGATGGCAGCAGTAGATCAGCAGAACACTAAAACACAAACATGAATAAGCAGCGGTATATAGCACAGTACAGCAGCAGTAGCAGCGCTAAGGACCTGAGTACTAGCAAAGTATTTGACTCATTACCCAGGCACCTCCCTCAGGGGAAGGTGCCTTCAGTACCTGCAACCTCTTAGCTGACCTAAGAGGCACTTTCAGGTTAAGGTACACAGGCCCTTTAAAATAAGGGGCGTGGCCGAGCACGCACCCTTTGGCCAGAACCAGGAAGACTGAGAGGTGCACACAGGCTCTGGGAGACAGCAGCACCTCACCTGGGGAAGGGTCATCCACCGCAGGACATCTGGACAGGTGAGGGAACCGACGTCCCTGCTGGGGAAGGGGCAGTACAGCGCGGGAACGCTGGTATAGGCCTTACACATGGAAGGAACAAGTTGGCTACATATTGCAACATATATCGATTTCAATTTTTCAACAACAGCCTCTTTTAGAGCCTGGATGTTGGATGGTGACTGATGACAACTTGTCTCTTCAGAATTCCCTGTAGGTGTTTCGGTTGGGTTTAAACCAGGAGACAAACTTGGCCACTCAACACTTTCACCTTGTTCTTCAGAAATGTAAAAGGTGTGTGTTTTGGATCATTATCATATTGGAAAAGTGCACGTCTACCAATGGCATGGACAGATGGGAAACGGCTCTGTCTATTTCTTATACTAGGGCATAACAACATCATAACAGAATGTTTCCCAATTTGGAGCCCCCTCTATGAGCTAAAAGGGAATGCCGTAATCATGGACTCAGGTTAGATGGCCCTTTTGATGCAATGTTTAAAGGAGTTGTCAACGACTTTTACATTGATGGCCAATCCTTAGGATAAGTCATCAATGTCTGATTAGTCAGGACCCAACATCCAGCACCCCACCGATCAGCTGTTCTCAGTCTCAGTGTTGGCAGAAGACAGCCGGAAATGCTCAATTCTGAAGAAGCTCTGTCTTCTGACCGGGTACTGCACATCCGCCTCCCATTCTAATCAATATGAGGCAGATGTGGAGTACCCGGACGCAATTACTATCAGAAGACAGGGCAGCTCCGGAATGTAGTATTTCCGGCTACCTGCTGCCGTCGCCGGGACCGAAAACAGCTGATCGGCGGGGTGCCAGGTGTCGATTCCCGGTTGATCAGACATTGATGACCTATCGTAAGGATAGGCCATCAATGTAAAAGTAGTGGACAACCTCCTTAATGACCAGAAGAGCTTTTAACATTCATAGTTAGGAAATATATACCAGGGCTACCGGCTGATGTAGTCAATCGTGAGACTGGCATCAGTCATGTACTGTCAGGGTACGAGTGCTAATTTCACAACTTTTAATTAGGGAGTGTCTCTATCATTGAAAACAACAGACAACCTGAAGAATAGTCAGGTCTTTGTCTTTATGGCTTTCGAGCTCATAAATGACTGATCCTTTACAAAGCAAGTTGTTGTGACATGGCAGTTCCTTTGTTAATAATTTTTAGCATATTGTAAGTGCTTCTTCAGGTGGATTTCAGGCAGAATCCTCCTGAAAAAGATATCGGGTGCACATACCCTAATAGTGTCCATTTAGTAGCATGGTTATATAAATGTTAGGGTATGTTCACTTCATGTTTCTGCCATATTTTTGCTTCATCAGGGGTTCCATATAAACAGACAAAATTAAATTCAGATGTTCTCGTGGCGGAGCCATAGACATAAGTTATCAGACGAAGTCCAATACAACTTTGAACTTCATTTGAGCTTTTTTTTCCAGCCGCATCCGTCTTTGAAGTTTCAAACAATCCCATGGTCTACGTATTGATGCTTTTGATTTCAAAGATGTAGAGATATGAAAGGAAAAAAAAAAGAAGCTGAAATGGAGTCCAAAATTGCATTGTTGGACTTTGTTTGAAACTGAAGTTTTTGGGTCATCTAGTGCACACTAATCCCCATTTCTCCTGAGTTAGAAACAAATGGCAGAAACCTGATGTAAAACCGGCCCCTAGATTAAGTTCACACTAGCACTTGGCATCTGTTTCAGACATTAGTGATTCTGATACATATGTGCTTTTTTTTATATGTACCAGAATCACTGACATATTATAATCAATGAGTCTGCACACACATCAGTGATTTTTCAGTGACCGTGTCTCCGTGGGGCGTACACGCGTGTCTGTGATTGCCGAACGGAGACAAGTCAGGTTTTTTTCTGGCATCACTGATGTTCCACGGACCACACTATGGAGTGATCCGTGAACCACGTACCAGAAAAAAATGTACATCTAAAATAAAAAACATTTTCAATTCACCTTTCCAGCGACACTCTGTGCAGCCCCCGCTCTCTGCAGCCTCCTGGCCGAATCATGCATATTCATGAATGCAGCCAGAGCCGACCCGGAAGTAGCTGCAGAGCCGAGTTGTTCAGCACCATAGACAGCAGGAACGTGACAGGTGAGTAATGTCCATGTGCAATCACGGAGTACGGGCCACAGATTGCACATGGACAACCACCGTGTGCTGTGAATCACGGCACACGGAGGGACATAGGCGTTTTTTACACGTCAGTAAAGAATGTCTGTGTTTTTTACTGATATGTGAAACAGGCCTTACAGATCTATTTGAAACTGGAAAGTAACAGAAACGGATCCCAATCAGAGAGCAACTGAAATCAAAGTATTTAGAAGCTAAACAGTTCTCTTTGATGGATTCATTAGCAGACCGGATTCTTTGGCTCCTGTTTGTCCCATTTTAGTTGCAATTTGAGCAGATTCATTTTTACCAATTGTGTCTCTGAACACCTCTAGTTTTCTGGGCAGTGCTTAAAAACAGGTTTAAAAAAGCACACTGGACAACCATAGAATTGTACAGACCTTGTCTAGTGTCTCGCCTGTCTGTGTGCCGAAGGCTAAGACCCCACTTTGCGTTTCCACCTGCGTTTCAGCTGCTTTTTAGGTCCGTTTTGAGAAGCACATTTTTCATGCCAAAAGGTCTATGGAAAATGGGGATTTCTAGACCCCACTTTGTGTTTCTAAGCGCTGCGTTTAATTTGCATATTTTGTGGCAAAAACCATGCGTTCAAAGAAGCAGCATGTCAATTGTTTTTGCCATTTTGGCTGCGTTTTACTAACATTGAAGTCAATGAGAAATGTCAAAAACCAAGATTCCTTCAAATTCCTGCGTTTTACCTGCTTTTTTGTGCAGAAAACATGCGTTTTGGACATTAAAATAATGATTTCATACGTCCCTTTACACACACACATAGTCCAACAATTAAAATAAAAAAAAATTATAAATTATTGCTATTTTTCCAATAAATAGTATATTACCGCTATACTTTTATTCAATATTTCTATTTTCTTTATTTCTAAAAATCTATGTGTTCCTTTTTTTTTTTTCTCTTTTTTCATTGTGTTTGACAGATTAAACTTTATTTAGCAGTGTCTTGATGTTCAAAACGCATCTGTCAAAACGCAGGTGAAAAAGCACTGAAAACGCATCTAAAACGCGGTAAATACGCATGCGTTTTCAGCGCTAAATTTCTGAAAAAGGCAACTTTGGTCAAATCAATTAAGCCCAAAACGTGCGTTTAGAACTGCAAGTAGATGAACGCAAAGTGCGGTCTTAGCCTAAAACTAAGTTCACAGGTCCAGTAATCATCCGTTAGAATAGATCCAGCAGCGATCCGATGTCAAAAAAGTTTTGCAGACTAAACTTTTTTGTTCAGCTAACAAAAAATTGATTTGAATTGAATCTGTTTTTTTTTATTAAAACCTAAGGAAAGCGGATCTTTTAATTAGCCATCCAATGTTCTTTCATTTGAAAAGGATCTGTTTTTTGCTTACTGGATCAGATGGAAGCAAACAAATGAATACTTAATGGATCCGTTTTTCATGACTTCAATGTTAAAAACTGTCACGAGTCCTCTCTGCAGAGCATCTTGCACTCAGGTGATGCTCTGCTGCGCCTTCCCGAACTACAGAGCCGGCAGTGACATGTTTCCTTTGTGCAGAGCATCTTGTATATTTGTAGATGCTCTGCTGTGTTTCTCTGAGCACTAGCTGGCAGGTTGTTTGACAGCACAGGATTCCATGCAGGTTCTGGGGAGGGCCTTTACTCAGATGTTCCTGGTAATTGCTCTGCTTCATTACTGAGCATGTTCTCCCAGAACTTCGCCAGTTGTACTCTCTGGTTCTGCAGTTGTGCTCTTGGCTTGTGTTTGTGCTTGTCTTTTGATGTGAGTTTCTTGACCCCCCGAACTGTTATTGGACTCCTCTCTGCCCACTCCTTGTTCTTGTCGTTACCTCCTGGCTTCTGACCTCAGACCGTTATCTGACCATGTCTCTGCCTGCTCCCTGTTCTTGTCATTACCTCCTCGCTTCTGACCTTGGACCGTTACCTGACCACGTCTCTGCCCGCTCCCTGTTCTTGTCGTTAACTCCTGGCTTCTGACCTTGGACCGTTACCTGACCACGTCTCTGTCTGCTCCCTGAATCTGATACATACTCTCCTGGAATTCTGTCCCTCGGCCTGTGACTTGACTGCATCTCTGCTTACTCCCTGTGTCCTGACGTGTCCTCCTGTTACCTGACCCTGATTTGCCTGACTACCTTTCCGTCTATACTCTCCGTAAGTAGTGACTAGCATCACACAAACAGATTCAGCTGAAATCTATTTTTAGCTGAACAAAAAAAATTGTGTCTGCACAATTTTTTTGCCAACAGATTGCTACTGAATCCGTTCTAATGGATAATTACTAGACGTGAGAACTTGGCCTTAGAAGAGAAGGAAGAGATAGGATCTAATTAAAACCTCTCTGGGAAAGACGGGTGAATCACCCAGGAGGCATCCGCACTTCCCAATTCACAAGCCAGAAAAATATGTTAAAGGGAACCTGTCACCACCTTTGTCCCCTATAAGCTGCGGTCACTACCAGTGAGCCCTTATATACTGCATTCCTGAATACTGTATATAAAAGCCCAGGTCGCTATGTATAATGCAAAAAACACCTTTATTATACTGACCATGTGGGGGCGGTTCGGTCCAGTAGTTGTCTCTGGTCTTGTTCCAGCACCTCCTCTCTTCCTTCCATCTCCGTCCTCCTTCCCAGCTCTGCGTGAATCACGCGTCCTTCTCTCTGCTCTGTTAAGGGCAGCTCAAAGTATTGTGGTGCGCATGCGTGGCCGTTCTTTGATCTTTTCCTGTGCATTACAGTATTTTGCTCTGGCCTCAGCAGGGCAGAAAGAAGTTGGTGCACACAGGAGCACAATCGAGGCCTGTGTGTGGATGGTGTAGGACGCATCATCTGCATGGAACAGTGAAAGACGACGGCGATCTCAAGAAGAGAGGAGGCTCCGGACCGAGACCAACGACGTCCATAAGACTGGACAATACCACAGGTGAGTATAATAAAAGATGACTTTTATTTTATACAGATTGGCCTGGGCACTTATAGACAGCATTCTAGCTAGTGAATGGTTTGTACACTTTTTGATAACAAAATGGTAATTAAGTTCTTTACGGCTTTACATGTGTAGCATTAATTAAATTTATACATTAATTAATTGCAGTGTATAGTGTTTGTATATATGAGGATAAACGGTACAATTCCAATATTGCAAAATATGATGATTTAGATAAACTAGCACTTATTCCAGTGACAAAACTACAATAAAATCAGACCAGAAAAAGAAGCCCAATGTAAATTTCTGCATTAGAAAACAGAGATCAATGATTGAATTTCTGCTGCAGATTTGCTAGTGACAAAGAGGAATAACTCCATTACCATCATATCTTCAAGCCCCCTAAGGGGAGTAATAAAAAAAATATGAAAAAAATAAATGAAAAAATTATATATACACATATATATATATATATATATATATATATATATATATATATATTTTTTTTTATATATATATATATATATATATTTAAAAAACTGAATAAACAATTAATATATATATATATATATATATATATATATATAAATATATATTTAAAAAACTGAATAAATAATTAAAATACATAAACGTTAAAATCATCCCCCTTTCCCAAATATCAAAATCCCAAAAATAAAAAAGTGCATAATTTGCATGGCTGTATATGTAAAGAGAGAAGATATTATATTGTTTTCGCATATGTTAAACCCCAAAATGGGGGGGGGGAATTGAATGACAGAATTGGTCACATCGCCTCCAAAAAAAATTAAATATAAAGAGATCAGAAAGTTGTATGGATAGCTTAAAAAATATTGCAAAGTGCAACTTAAAAATGAAATACAGCGTCTGAATTACTTTTTTTTTTCAATTCCATTTGTATTTTTTTTCCTTGTTTTTCAGTACATAAATGGTTTCATTCAAAACAACAACTACAGGAAAAAAACAAGCTATGTGGATGTAATAATAAAAAAGCCAAGACTCTTGGAAGGCGAGGAAGAGAGAAAAAAAGTATGTGTCTTCAAGACGAAAATGACTCCAAATCTGCCTAAGGCCTCTTTCACAAATCAGTCAAAAACACACACGTTTTTCACTGACGTGTTAAAGATGCATTTCGCCCTTCGCATGCCGTGATTTTGGCACACGTGTGTTCTCCTTGTGCTATCCGTTATAGCACACGGAGACCAGGCACTCCTATATTCACCTCTCCACACTGCTGCTGTCCATGGTGCTGATGTCTATGGCTCTCCTGTCTCCAGCCTCTGCTGTCTCCCCTCTGTTGTTACTTCCAGGTCGCAGTGCAGTGAATATTCATGAGCATAATGAGCCGGACTGAAAGCAGGAGACAGCAGCGGCCGTAGACAGCAGCTGGAGGAGACATCATCGCTGGAGACAGGTGAGTATAAAATTCATTTTATTTCAAAGTCACTTGTTTTCTCTGGTATGTGTCCCCCAAATCTCACCACTATGTGGTACGTGTGACATCAGTGCTGAAAGAGAAAAATGGACTTGCCTCCGTGCAGAACACACGGACAAGCGTGTGCGCCATACGGAAACACGGTCCGTGAGAAATCACTGATGTGTGCACAGACCCATTGATTTTAATGGGTCTGCGTATGTATGTGATTCCGGTAGGTATAAAAGCAGCAACATACGTACCGGATTCACTAATGTGTGAAGGGGGCCTAAGGCTGTGTGCATGGAGTTTTTCAAAGAGTTTTTGGATCAGAAAGTGATCCAAAAATGCGAGGACTCTTTTTATAAAGTTTTTCTTTTTTTTTAGGAAACTCATAAAATTTGTGAATGATACTAAGATAGGAGGAGTAGCCAACACTAGAGAGGAAAGAGCATATTCAAAAGGGTCTAGACACATTCGAACAATGGGCCAAGGAGAACAGAATGGTTTTAAACATGGGCAAATGCAAAGTCCTACATCTAGGTAAAAGAAATGTAAAAAGCATATATAGTATGGTATGAATAGAACTAGGTGATAGCATCGGGGAAAAGGACTTGGGCATAATAGTGGATCCCAGATTCAACATGAGCCAACAGTGCGGAGCTGCAGCTAAAAAGGCCAACACAATACTGGGATGTATCAAGACAAGCATTGAGTCTAGATCAAGAGAGGTCATTATTCCCCTATACTCTGCCCTGGTCAGACACCATCTGGAATATTGTGTACAGTTCTGGGCACCCCAATTTAAGAAAGACATCGATATACAGTTAGGTCCAGAAATATTTGGACAGTGACACAATTTTCGCGAGTTGGGCTCTGCATGCCACCACATTGGATTTGAAATGAAACCTCTACAACAGAATTCAAGTGCAGATTGTAACGTTTAATTTGAAGGTTTGAACAAAAATATCTGATAGAAATTGTAGGAATAGTCACATTTCTTTACAAACACTCCACATTTTAGGAGGTCAAAAGTAATTGGACAAATAAACCAAACCCAAACAAAATATTTTTATTTTCAATATTTTGTTGCGAATCCTTTGGAGGCAATCACTGCCTTAAGTCTGGAACCCATGGACATCACCAAACGCTGGGTTTCCTCCTTCTTAATGCTTTGCCAGGCCTTTACAGCCGCAGCCTTCAGGTCTTGCTTGTTTGTGGGTCTTTCCGTCTTAAGTCTGGATTTGAGCAAGTGAAATGCATGCTCAATTGGGTTAAGATCTGGTGATTGACTTGGCCGTTGCAGAATGATCCACTTTTTTGCACTCATGAACTCCTGGGTAGCTTTGGCTGTATGCTTGGGGTCATTGTCCATCTGTACTATGAAGCGCCGTCCGTTCAACTTTGCGGCATTTGGCTTAATCTGGGCTGAAAGTATATCCCTGTACACTTCAGAATTCATCCGGCTACTCTTGTCTGCTGTTATGTCATCAATAAACACAAGTGACCCAGTGCCATTGAAAGCCATGCATGCCCATGCCATCACATTGCCTCCACCATGTTTTACAGAGGATGTGGTGTGCCTTGGATCATGTGCCGTTCCTTTTCTTCTCCAAACTTTTTCTTCCCATCATTCTGGTACAGGTTGATCTTGGTCTCGTCTGTCCATAGAATACTTTTCCAGAACTGAGCTGGCTTCATGAGGTGTTTTCCAGCAAATTTAACTCTGGCCTGTCTATTTTTGGAATTGATGAATGGTTTGCATCTAGATGTGAACCCTTTGTATTTACTTTCATGGAGTCTTCTCTTTACTGTTGACTTAGAGACAGATACACCTACTTCACTGAGAGTGTTCTGGACTTCAGTTGATGTTGTGAACGGGTTCTTCTTCACCAAAGAAAGTATGCGGCGATCATCCACCACTGTTGTCATCCGTGGACGCCCAGGCCTTTTTGAGTTCCCAAGCTCACCAGTCAATTCCTTTTTTCTCAGAATGTACCCGACTGTTGATTTTGCTACTCCAAGCATGTCTGCTATCTCTCTGATGGATTTTTTCTTTTTTTTCAGCCTCAGGATGTTCTGCTTCACCTCAATTGAGAGTTCCTTAGACCGCATGTTGTCTGGTCACAGCAACAGCTTCCAAATGCAAAACCACACACCTGTAATCAACCCCAGACCTTTTAACTACTTCATTGATTACAGGTTAACGAGGGAGACGCCTTCGGAGTTAATTGCAGCCCTTAGAGTCCCTTGTCCAATTACTTTTGGTCCCTTGAAAAAGAGGAGGCTATGCATTACAGAGCTATGATTCCTAAACCCTTTCTCCGATTTGGATGTGAAAACTCTCATATTGCAGCTGGGAGTGTGCACTTTCAGCCCATATTATATATGTGTATATATATATATATATATATAATTGTATTTCTGAACATGTTTTTGTAAACAGCTAAAATAACAAAACTTGTGTCACTGTCCAAATATTTCTGGACCTAACTGTATTGGAGCAAGTCCAGAGAAGAGCAACCAAGATGGTAGAAGGTCTACAAACCATGTCCTATGAAGAACGGTTAAAAGAACTAGGGATGCTAGTTTGAAAAAGAGAAGGCTGAGAGGAGACTTAATAGCGGTCTACAAATATCTGAAGGGAAGTCACAGTGCAGAGGGAACCACCCTATTCTCATTAGCACAAGGAAGTACAAGAAGCAATGGGATGAAACTTAAAGGAAGGAGATTCAGATTAGACATTAGGAAAAATTTTCTGACAGTGAGGGCAATCAGAGAGTGGAACAGGCTACCACAGGAGGTGGTGAGGACAGTCAGGGAGTGGTGGTGAGGACAGTCAGGGAGTGGAACAGGCTACCACGGGAGGTGGTGAGGGCAGTCAGAGAGTGGGACAGGCTACCACGGGAGGTGGTGAGGGTAGTCAGAGAGTGGAACAGGTGACCACGGGAGGTGGTGAAGACAGTCAGAGAGTGGAACAATGGAATTCTTCAAGCGGAAACTGCATAAACATATAGCTAGGGTGATTTAGGAAAACCTGCACTCACAAAGGATTGGACCCGATGGCCCTTGAGGTCCCTTCCAACTCTACCATTCTATGATTCTATGAACTAAGTGGAAGCTCCAACTTTTTGAACAGTTGGCATTTTTTGAGTTGGATGTGAAGAGTTTCCTGTAAGTGTCTGCTCCCAAAACTCCTCGAAATACTCTGTGTGCACACAACTAAGGAGCAGGAACTCTCCAGATCTCAAAACCCCTCAAAAACGTGGAGTTTATGCTACAAAAAAAATTGCCAAAAAGACAAAGAGCTACAAACACACAAGTAATGTAAAAAAAGCACAAAAGTAGCATATATAACATTACAGTTCTCCCCATTTATTCTAAGCACAGATCTGGGTAAAAAAAAACCAAAATGCAACCTATTTATGTGGAGGCGTCGCAACGATCCATAATATACTATTCATTAAAGGGGATTTTCAGGGCATAAGTTGGAAAATGAAAAGTATTTGTCCGCCTCTGTGGCTCCTTTGATCTCTTCAGATGTTGTCTACTATTATCAGGTATGAATAAGCGTAATCGGGAAACGATAAATTGCTAGATTTTCATGTCTTCTAGCAAATCCGTCCTAAAAGCTTTTACAATATAAGGTTTCTTTTACACGAGCCTAATGAAACCTCTGGCCTGGACGGCGGTGGCACCTTCCGTCCTGACAGATGTCACTTTTCCCTCCTTTTTAATGGCTGACACTTTCCCGCTCGCTCCCAGGCAGATGTTAAACCCGTGACAGGATTTGGTTACAAGCCTCTGATTCTGTGAGTTCCAAGTAGCTCCGAGTTTCCCACACTTTGCTCTATTCAATTCATTCATCCAGGGAACAAAAGAAGTGTGCCGGGCTACATGCTGAATTAGCAATGGTATTTAACTTTGTTTTGTATTCACTGGATATCACAGAGCACAGGCCGGCCATCTGGAGGCAACTGTGCGCTGACTGCGGCATTGATCAAGGGCTGTCGCTGCCCCCCGCCCCGAATACTTGGCAAGCGTTACAGTTTTTGTTTAGATTTTGCTTACAGTAATTAATAAGGTAACAAACTGAAAAAGCATTTCAATCCTACGCGTCATAAAAGAGATTTTTTTGGATGGCGGTCCAAACTAAATTAACGGTTAATTTGCACTTGACTTTACCCTTCCGCAAACATTGGACATGTAGAGATAAGTCCGCATGGTGGTTTAGATATTCTGTTTGTTCCATTTTTGAAGAACAGATGAAAAGAATAAGTGATCCGAAGCAGAGGGGCCGCATTGATGAGTATAGGGTCTGCCTGGGTTCCATTTTTTTTTTAGAAAGGGAAAAAGAGTTATGCAAACAGACCCCAAAATTCTCTATAATGAGGACCCCTCTCCTTCCGTTTGTGAGTTAACAGAATGTCTGAACCAAGTTCCCAGATTTAGGTGCACATCAGCAGCTGCTCTATGGCCATAAACTGCAATCAAAGTTTCATGTGCTGGAGATACTTTACTTACAGGTAGTGATGAGTGAGCACTACCATGCTCGGGTGCTCAGTACTCGTAACTAGTGATGAGCGGACACTACCATGCTCGGGTGCTCAGTACTCGTAACTAGTGATGAGCGGGCACTACCATGCTCGGGTGCTCAGTACTCGTAACTAGTGATGAGCGGACACTACCATGCTCAGGTGCTCTGTACTCGTAACTAGTGATGAGCGGGCACTACCATGCTCGGGTGCTCAATACTCGTAACTAGTGATGAGCGGGCACTACCATGCTCGGGTGCTCTGTACTCGTAACTAGTGATGAGCGGGCACTACCATGCTCGGGTGCTCGGTACTCGTAACTAGTGATAAGAGAGCACTACCATGCTTGGGTGCTTGGTACTTGTAACTAGTGATGAGCGGGCACTACCATGCTCGGGTGCTCAGTACTTGTAACTAGTGATGAATGAGCACTACCATGCTCGGGTGCTCAGTATTCGTAACTAGTGATGAGCGGGCACTACCATGCTCGGGTGTTCGGTACTCGTAACTAGTGATGAGAGAGCACTACCATACTTGGGTGCTTGGTACTTGTAACTAGTGATGAGCGGGCACTACCATGCTCGGGTGCTCGGTACTCGTAACTAGTGATGAGAGAGCACTACCATACTTGGGTGCTTGGTACTTGTAACTAGTGATGAGCGGGCACTACCGTGCTTGGGTGCTCGGTACTCGTAACTAGTGATTAGTGGCCACTACCATGCTCGGGTACACGGTACTCGTAACTAGTGATGAGCGGGCACAACCATGCTCGGGTGCTCGGTACTCATAACTAATGATGAGCGGGCA
>NC_134363.1:156916893-157036893 GCF_048569485.1 Anomaloglossus baeobatrachus | reverse complement strand
GATAAAACATAATTTTTGTGTGCGCACAGGGCCTAAAGCTCATATCATTACCTAGTTTATTGGTTCTTAACATAAAGTGAAATGTAGATTAAATGCACATTTTCTCCATTGATGTTATCGAGATTGTGTGATGAAGACAATCACTTTTTTAGAAAGAGGCCATGGAGCCTTCTCTAAGGGTACCGTCTCACTAAACGATGTACCAGCGATTCCGACCACGATACGACCTGGTCAGGATCGCTGGTGCGTCGCTGGTGAGCTGTCAATCAGGCAGATCTCACCAGCGATCTGCCACCAGCCACCGGCGACTCGTGTAACGATGCTGCGCTTGGTAACCAGGGTAAATATTGGGTAACTAACCAAAGTGCTTTGCTTGGTTACCCAATATTTACCCTGGTTACCAGCGCACACCACTTAGTGCTGGCTCCCTGCACAGGTAGCCAGGGTACACATCGGGTAACTAAGCAAAGCGCTTTGCTTGGTTACCCGATATTTACCCTGGTGATGCTGGTTTCACATCAGCGTTTTCCTGCCGCACTGCCAGATCCGGCACAAGTGTAGTACAGTTCAATACAGTTCACTGGCAAGCTCCAGGCACATGCGGTCATGTGACCGGAGCATGTGACAGCATGTGACCGGTGCTTGCCGCACTGTCTGTGAACTGTATTGAACTGTACTATACTTGTGCCGGATCTGGCAGTGCGGCAGAAAAACGCTGATGTGAAACCAGCCTTACCAGCGTACCCTGCTTACAAAAAGTCGGTGCTCGTTGGTCTCCCGTCGTCAAACACGCCGATGTGTGCTTCACAGCAGGAGAGCAACGAGCAAAAAATGAACCAGCACTGTGTGCATCGAGCAGCGACCTCACAGCAGGGGCCAGATCGCTGCTCAGTGTCACACACAGCGAGATCGCTAATGAGGTCACTGGTACATCACAAAAACCGTGACTCAGCAGCGATCTCGCTATGTGAGAAGTACCCCTTACCCTTGTCAATCAGCTGTTATTTGCTTTTTAGTCAGCAGTCATCAAAGCTTTACAAGGAGGCCATACACAAGTGAGGGAGTTACTTTTACAGAGTGATTCTTCATTGTCGCTCCTAGATGGGTTTCAGCTGCGCGGTGGCTCAGTGGTTAGCATGGGAGCTCAGTGTTTAACAGCATGGCTCAGATGTTAGCATGATGGCTCAGTGGTTAGCACTGCAGTCTTACAGCGCTGGGGTCCTCAGTTCAAATCCCACCAAGGACAACCACTGCAAGAAGTTTGTATGTTCTCCCCGTGTTTGCATGTATTTCCTCCCACACTCTAAAGACATACTGATACAGAATGTGAGCCCCAATGGGGACAGTGATGATTACATCTGTAGAGCGCTGTGGCATTAATAGCACTATATAAGTGCATAAGATAGGATACCCCTTATGATGTCCATATATACATGTGGATTTAGCTGTCGATTTGCATTTTTGTTTGCAGGTTCATTTTGGACCTGGAAAAGAGATCTGTGATTTCTGATACAATATTAATAGAGAATGTTACTTTGTATTTATCATTTCCCTAATTTTCCTGGTTCTGTGAGTTGGTTTGTAAGGAACATTAAATCCATGTGCAGGGCCGGCGTCAACACGCGGCACACCCGGGCAAATGCCGGGGCCCCGGAGAGGCGGGGGGGCCCACTCGGCCTCGTCAGTTCTGCTGCGGCAGTGTGCTTCACTCCTATTAACTGTGCCACCAAAATGCAAAACGCACTGCTGCCTGCAGCAATTTGTGGGAAAACTGCAAACGTTTTTACTTGCAGTTGTCCGCTGCTTAGCAATTTCCAAATTGTCTGGATTTTGGTGCCGATGAGCTTGTAGGTTTCAATTACAGAGAACAGTCAAAGTGCCAAACTTTTAGATAGGCTGAAAATGCAGCTTAAAGGGAACCTGTCACCAGATTTGGTGACTATAAGCTGCGGCCACCACCAGAATACTGTATAGAAGAGCCCCGGCTGCTCTGTATAATGTAAAAAACACTTTTATAATACTCACCTAAGGGGTGATCTGGTCTGATGGGTGTTGCTGCTCTCCAGTCCGGCGCCTCCTATCTCCGGTCCGAGGCCTCCTCTCTGTCGCGATCGCCACCCTCCTTCCTTCTACCCAGCCCAATGTGGTTGACGCGTCTACATCATCTACACAGGCTGACATTGCAGTCCTGCACAGGCAGGCACTTTGATCTGCGCTGCTGAGGGCAGATTAAAGTACTGTAATGTGCAGGCACAAGGAAAGGTTAAAGACCTCCCGCGCATGCCCACTACAGTGCTTTTATCTGCCCTGAACTGGACAGATCAAAGTGCGCCTGCGCAGGACCTCAATGCCGGCCAGTGTGGATGATGTAGGACGCGTCATGCACATGGCCCTGCGAAGAAAGAGGATGGAGATTGCCGCAGAAAGGAGGTGTTGAACCGGAGAGAGGAGGCGCCAGAGCAGAGAGCAGCGACCGCCCCCTAAATGAGTATTATAAAAGTGTTTTCTATGTTCTATACAGTGGCCTGGTGTAACGCCTGCCTGGATCAACAGACTCAGATGGGCTGTAATGAGGAGGCTAGAGGGAAGCCACTCATCAAGCAGGACCCCCAGAACCCTGAAACCCTTTAACCCCTCTACAGGGATTTGGAATTACACAGGGCCCTGGAGATCACTACCTGTGGAAGGCTGCAGTCCGGAGAGTAGTCGCCAGGCAGGGTCAAACCAGGAATAGCAGAACAGGGACAGAATCGGAAGGCAAAGACGTAATCAGAAAACGTAGCAGAGGTCAAAACTGGATCGGGCAGCAAGGTACAAAAACAGCAGGCAGAAGGGTAGTCAGAAAACAAGCGGTAATCAGCACACTATCACAGGAAGAAACAGGAGCCAGAATTCTCAGAACTATCTCTGGCAGAGGTCAGCAGACAGGAGGAGGAATAAGAAGGGTGTGGTGTCTTCCCATTGGCTGTAGCTGAATGATGGTACTTCAGCTGGGAGACACCCGCCACCTACAGTCAGCCAGTGGTACTGCAGAACCCCAGGAAACCCAGACAAGTGGATGAGCAGAGCCTGCGTCCACCAGTGCCGCCGGCATCGATTCCTCTCCCATCACCAGCACTATCCACGGCAGGAACACGGCGTCACCTGGCGATTGGAGCAGAGGTCGATGGAGCAGACTCCGGTGGTGACGTAACACCTGGGCTCTTATATACAATACTCTGGAATGCTGTATATAAGAGCTCAGTGGTGGTGGCCGCAGCTTATAGTCGACAAATCTGGTGACAGATTCCCTTTAACACTCATCTACTGTATTTTCACCCATCCTTTGTAGACTGAGACCTCGTGGGCAGGTCTATTCCTGTACCAGTCTCTGCCTGTAATGCTCTTGTTTCATTATGTATACTCCTTTTCACATGTAAAGCGCCATGAAATGAATGGTGCTATAATAATATATATTGATAACTAAGGACATTTGCAAAAGAGCAAATGTTGTGGGATGCTCCCAGTACGCAGAGGTTAATACCTAACAAAAATAGCCCAAAGAAAGTCAACTGGTGACACGATCATGGACACTACTGGATTATTACAGCACAATTTTTTAAAAAAGTTAATCCTGGCTATCGAAGAGGTGTCAGTAATGGAAGAAGGTGACCTGGTTTGATACCATTTTTTTTATTTAGCTCATGTGGATGGCCGAGTGCTGTGGCATCATGGCACTGGATGCAATATGAGAAGACGCAAGGAAGGGATTGAGCGGCTTCTCTCCAGGTTGTAAATATTACAGCCGGTCCGCCAATCTGGGAAACAGTTCTGAGCAAGATCCGGTTCTCTTCCCATAGCAGCTGCTCTTCAGGCTTATCTGACATGTCAGTGTCACATCATGAAGAAACCATGCACAGGCAGATGTATATTTAGACCATGGAGTGGGGTGCTGAAAGCGCTTAGTAAGTCACCTAAACCGCTGCAGCCACTGTCCTCCTGACTCACATAGGAGGAGAGAGGAGACGCATATGTATATGTAAAGGACAGAACTTGGCTGACGTTTCTGACCTCTACTTGTCTGCCCACCTTACAGAACTCCACAGTTCTGGCACAATACATTCATCATGCCAGTTTAAGAAGATGGCCAGAAAGAGATACCTCAATTCATTACCTCAAGGCATCTGTACGCCAACATCAACATCTGCCAGAGGACCATGGCCGACAGAAACCTGTGAGGAGTATGTTTCCTCCAAGGAAGAGTTAGAAGAGGACGGCGAGTCAGGTGACAATTGTGGCACAGTTACAAGATATATAAAAATAAAATATAAATAATATATAAATAAAAGCCTGAGCTGGTAGTGAGAAGGGAGAGTTGGCACCAAGAATACCAAGGGAGCAGACGTGTGCACATGTCAGACCCGGTACCATCTGCTTTGGAATCATTTGGAAGTTTGCAGACCACAGAGGAAGACTGAATACAATTGCCAGTGGAACTCGAAGATAGGATAATGTCGCCAGAAGAACCCAAACACTGAATACCGTCGGCAGAGGAATCCGAAGATCGAATACTGTCAGCAGAGGAACCCGAAGATTGAATACCGTCAGCAGAGGAACCCAAAGATCGAATACCGTTGGCAGAGAAACCCAAAGACCGAATATCGACACCAGAGGAACCTTAAGACCAAATACTGCCGCCAGAGGAAACCGGAGATTGAACACCGAATATCATCATCAGAAGATCAGACTATGCGGTCAAACTCCGAAGATTAGACATCGAGGACGAGGGACTGAAGAAAGCACATACAGTATGTTCTGGAGCAGCGCCCAAGTGAGCCAGGTCATTAATTCCCATCTTGACAGTTGTCACGTCCCCACCAGAGTCCACTCCTGCGACTTCTGCTTCAGTCAATAGGCATCGCTGTAGTCCCGCTGCGGACATGGCTGGTGATAGGGGAGTAGTCGGTGCCAGTGGCTCTGATGGGCGCAGGCTCCGCCCATCTGTGACGCCCTGGACAAGCCAGGGGTCACAGGTAATGACATCACCACACCCTACACCCCGGTTAGGCACATCAAAGCTAGACCCAAAAATCCTTGTTGCCTTCCTCCAGGGGCTGATGTTCACACCAGGGGGTGGGCCAGGCGGTTGGTCCCGGCCACCGAGGAGTTCACAGTCCTGGAGGCGGGAAAACCAGGCAGTCTGAGGGAAGTTAGAGTTTGGAGAGGAGAGAGAGGAGTTTGAGAGGTGAAAGTGGAAGGAGGAAAGTGACAGCTTAAGAGCCTGAAGTTGGTCCGGGTGTGTGCCCCGGACAGAGACAGCAAGGTTAGCAGATGGCGGTGACCGTCTGCAGGAGTGGCCTATCGGAGTTGCCGTAAGGACCGTGGACGGGCGGTGGCCCGGCGGTACCGGACCGGTACACAAGGAGAAGCCAGCACCATTGGCAGGGGCCTTTCGGATCCCGGCAAGGCTTGGAGTCGCCGTGAATTTGCCAAATCCGTCAGTGAAGGGGACCTCCGGGTTTCCAAACAACTAAGTCCCGATTGAAGGCAACAGTCCAACCGTATGAGAGAGACACCGCCACCGCCAAGGCACCAGTTTCTCAGGGCCAGCGCCTGCGGGCAAAGAGGTGCTCCTCCGGCCCATATCCAAGCCGGGGAGCGGGTTACCGGTGGGAACCCATTGGAACCAACAGAAGTACTAGGTGCAGGGAAAGAGACAGTCACCATTAACTACCGGGGAAAAGCAACAGCAGCCGTCCGTGGGAACCGTCTTTCCAGCCGTGTGTTTTACCGAGAACTGTGTCATCGTCTCAGGCTGAGTGAGTACCACCGTGCCGTGCGGCACAGCGCTGCCCCCGCGACCCTGCACCTCACCAGGCCCCGCAACCCGCCTGCCATCATCCCCTACCCCATCACCGGGCCCCGGGACAACCAACCCCCTACCCACGGAGGGGAGAAATAACAACTCAGCTGCTCCGTGTCACCGCTCCCGGGATCCCCGTCCAGAGCAGCGGTGGTGTCCACACAATCACCACAACCATGGGTGGCGTCACGGACAATATCTCCAAAACCATTCCCCTTTTCACTCACGGGTGAGGAGCGGCGCTCGAGTCCCCGGGATCCGGCCCATCGCTCGAGCCACCGAGCAGCAGCGGCCGCAGCGGCAGCCGGACCCGAGCAGTGGGAGAGCGCGGCGTCCCCTCCTCCGCCCGCGACACATCCACTAGGCTGGGTTTCCCAAGGGCTTGCAGTACCACTGGCTGACTGTGGTGGTGTGTGTCTTCAAGCTGAAGTTACCACCATTCAGCTACAGCCAATGGGAAGATACCACACCCTTCTAAATCCCCCTCCTGTCTGCTGGTCACTGCCAAATATAGTTTTTAGCTTTGCATTTCTGCTAGTCTCTGGTTCTTGCCATATTGATCCCTGTGTATGACGTCTACCTGCTCTCTGACTACTCTCCTGCCTGCCGTTTTTGTACCTCGTTGCCATCTCCAGTTTTGACCCCAGCCTGATTTTCTGACTACGCTCTTGCCTGCTGTTTTTGTCCCTTTTCCGTATCTCCTGGTTTGGACCCTACCTGGTGACTACTCCCCTCTGGACTCAGCCTTCCACAGGTAGTGATCTCCTGGGCCCTGTAGTAATTCCAGATTCCTGTATAGGGGTTAAAGGGTTTCGGGATTCTCGAGATCCTGCTTAGTGAGCAGCTTGCCTCTAGCCTGTCCGTGACAGACATTCTAAGGGTACTGTCACACTTTAGCGATCCCACCAGCGATCTGACCTGGTCAGGATCGCTGGTGCGTCGCTACATGGTCGCTGGTGAGCTGTCAATCAGGCAGATCTCACCAGCGATCAGTGACCAGCCCCCAGCCAGCAGCGACGCGTGGAAGCGATGCTGCGCTTGGTAACCAAGGTAAATATCGGGTAACCAAGCGCTTGGTTACCCGATATTTACCTTGGTTACCAGCGCACACCGCTTAGTGCTGGCTCCCTGCACTCCTAGCCAGAGTACACATCGGGTTAATAAGCAAACCGCTTTGCTTATTTACCCGATGTGTACTCCGGCTACTTATGCAGGGAGCAGGGAGCCGGCACTGGCAGCCTGAGAGCGGCGGATGCTAGTAACCAAGGTAAATAACGGGTAACCAAGCAAAGGGCTTTGCTTGGTTACCCGATATTTACCTTGATTACAGCTTACCGCAGGCTGCCAGACGCCGGATCCCTGCTCCTGCACATTCAGATCGTTGCTCTCTCGCTGTCAAACACAGCGATGTGTGCTTCACAACGGGAGAGCAACGTCCAAAAATGAACCAGCACTGTGTGCAACAAGCAGCGATCTCACAGCAGGGGCCAGATCGCTGCTCAGTGTCACACACAGCGAGATCGAAATCGCTAATGAGGTCACTGCTGCGTCACAAAAATCGTGACTCAGCAGCGATCTCGCTAGCAATCTCGCTATGTGAGAAGTACCCCTAAGGCCCGTTTCACACGTCAGTGAAAAACACTGACGTTTTTCACTGGCGTGTAAAACACGCACATGTCCCTGCGTGTGCCGTGAATCACGGCACACGTGGGTTGTCTAAGTGCAATCCGGGCTCCGTTCTCCGTGGCCCGTTATTGCACTTAGTAATCAACTCACCTGCGCCCGCTCCCGCTCTCCATGGTGATGATCGCTCCCGCGGTGCAGCATCCGGCCGGCACTGACCCCCGCAGCAGCTGCTTCCGGGTCGGCTGTGTCACGCATCATGAATATGCGCGACAATAATGAGCCGGCTCAGACGCAGCAGGGAGAACGGGCTGCAGAGGACATTGCTGGACGCCGGGTGAGTTAAAATGTTTTTTATTTTAAAAGCATGTTTTTTTCTGGCACGTGTTTCACGGATCACACCACTGCGTGGTCCGTGGGACATCAGTGATGCCAGAAAAAAATGGACATGTCTCCGTGCAGCAATCACGCACACGCGGGTACGCCGCACGGAGACACGTGCAGTGAAAAATCACTGACGTGTGAGCAAACCCATTCATTAGAATGGCTCTGCGTATGTCAGTGATTCTGGTACGTTTAAAAAAAAGCACAAACGTACCAGAATCACTGACGTTTGAAAGAGGCCTAAGGCTATGTGCGCACTAGAAATGTGAAGTTTCTCAACAAAATTTCTTGAGAAACTTCTGGGAGTGAAAGATTTCCGGACCTCCGGAAAAAATCCGCACCAAATCCGCATGCGGATTTGCCGCGGAATAGCCGCGAATTTGCCGCGATTTTTCCCGCGGGTGGTTCCCTGCGGATTTTGCAGGCTGTACTGCCGAAATCCGCAGGGTACCTGCGGAAAAGAATGGACATGCTCATTTTCTCAAGAAATTTTCTCGAGAAATTCTTCTCAAGGAAATTTCTTGAGAAAAATCCGCAGTGTGCGCACAGCTATTTTTTTTTCTCATAGAATTTGCTGGGAAATGTCTGCACAAAGATTGCAGACATTTCTCAAGAAATTTACGCGGCAAATCCGCGGGTAAATCCGCGGGTAAATCCGCAGGTAAAACGCACTAGTGCGCACAGAGCCTAAGGCTTGAAACACACATCCGTGAAACACGTGCGTGTTTGGTCCGTTTCCGTGTATACTGGAGACACGGCCAAACGTGCACCAATGTTACTATATCTCAGCGGTTACAATTGCGTTTTTGGTTATGTCCGTGAGTCCGTCTCCGTGATGCGTTTTTTGGTCCGTGTCTCACGCCAGCATGTCCGTTTTCTGCACGCAAAACGCAGCACGGACCCAATGAAAGTCAATGGGTCTGTGCGCACGTCCGAGTGACACGGACGCATCTCTGTTTGCTCCCTGTACGTTTTGTGCTTTTTTCATGTGATGTCGGTCTTTTTTCTTTTTCTGTTTCGTTCTCTCCCTCAGTCCGTCGGTCGGTCTCTATGTCTGTCAGTCGGTCTCTCTGTCTTATCTGTCCCTCTAGCTGTCTGTCGGTCAGTTCCCCCCCCCCTCTCTCATACTTACCGTTCCCCGATCTCCAGCGCGGCGCTGCACGGCTGTTATATTAACTCCGGCGGCTTTTACTATTTTGAAAAAGCCGGCCGCCCATTAATCAATCTCGTATTCCCTGCTTTACCCGCCCACCGGCGCCTGTGATTGGTTGCAGTCACACACGCCCACCACGCTGAGTGACAGCTGTCTCACTGCACCCAATCACAGCAGCCGGTGGGCGTGTCTATACTGTGCAGTGAAATAAATAAATAAATAATTTAAAAAACCGGCGTGCGGTCCCCCCCCATTTTAATACCAGCCAGATAAAGCCATACGGCTGAAGGCTGGTATTCTCAGGATGGGGAGCTCCACGTTGTGGGGAGCCCCCCCAGCCTAACAATATCAGTCAGCAGCCGCCCAGAATTGCCGCATACATTATATGCGACAGTTCTGGGACTGTACCCGGCTCTTCCCGATTTACCCTGGTGCGTTGGCAAATTGGGGTAATAAGGATTTATTGGCAGCCCATAGCTGCCAATAAGTCCTAGATTAATCATGTCAGGCGTCTCCCCGAGATACCTTCCATGATTAATCTGTAAGTGACAGTAAAAAAACACACACACCCGAAAAAATCCTTTATTAGAAATAAAAAACACAAACACATTCCCTC
Source organism: Anomaloglossus baeobatrachus (assembly GCF_048569485.1). Classification (NCBI taxonomy): domain Eukaryota; kingdom Metazoa; phylum Chordata; class Amphibia; order Anura; family Aromobatidae; genus Anomaloglossus; species Anomaloglossus baeobatrachus. The sequence goes on along the minus strand of NC_134363.1, from coordinate 157,027,275 downwards.
ATTACCAATTTATTAACCCCGACAAACCCTCCATGTCCGGCGTACTCCACGGACCTCCAGCGTCGCATCCAGCTCTGCTGCATGGAGGTGACAGGAGCAGCAGAAGACACCGCCGCTCCGGTCACCTCCACGCAGCTAATGAGATGAGTAGCGCGATCAGCTGCTGTCACTGAGGTTACCCGCGGCCACCGCTGGATCCAGCGTTGGCCGCGAGTTACCTGACTGACAGCAGCTGATCGCGCTACTCATCTCATTAGCTGCGTGGAGGTGACCGGAGCGGCGGTGTCTTCTGCTGCTCCTGTCACCTCCATGCAGCAGAGCTGGATGCGACGCTGGAGGTCCGTGGAGTACGCCGGACATGGAGGGTTTGTCGGGGTTAATAAATTGGTAATGAGGGAATGTGTTTGTGTTTTTTATTTCTAATAAAGGATTTTTTCGGGTGTGTGTGTTTTTTTACTGTCACTTACAGATTAATCATGGAAGGTGTCTCATAGACGCCTGACATGATTAATCTAGGACTTATTGGCAGCTATGGGCTGCAAATAACTCCTTATTACCCCGATTTGCCAACGCACCAGGGTAAATCGGGAAGAGCCGGGTACAGTCCCAGAACTGTCGCATATAATGTATGCGGCAATTCTGGGCGGCTGCTGACTGATATTGTTAGGGTGGGGGGCTCCCCACAACGTGGAGCTCCCCATCCTGAGAATACCAGCCTTCAGCCGAATGGCTTTATCTGGCTGGTATTAAAATGGGGGGGGACCGCACGCCGGTTTTTTTAATTATTTATTTATTTATTTCACTGCACAGTATAGACACGCCCACCGGCTGCTGTGATTGGGTGCAGTGAGACAGCTGTCACTCAGCGTGGTGGGCGTGTGTGACTGCAACCAATCACAGGCGCCGGTGGGCGGGTAAAGCAGGGAATACGAGATTGATTAATGGGCGGCCGGCTTTTTCAAAATAGTAAAAGCCGCCGGAGCAGTGTGAACGCCGTGCAGTGCCGGTGATCGGGGAACGGTGAGTATGAGAGAGGGGGGGACACTTCAGTCACTTGGGGGATTAGCGGTCACCGGTGAATCCTTCACAGGTGACCGCTAATCAGTACACGGCGCACAGACAGAGCCGCAGCATGACTATGAAGTCGGGTGAAGTTCACCCGAGTTCATTCTCATCCCGCTACTCTGTCTTCCGACATGTAGTAACGACATTTTGCATCACACACGTACATTTCACACGGACAACACATACACATGTCAGTTATTTCACTCACGCACACACGGACATTCCACACGCACATACGGCTAGCATACGGGATACACACGCAGGCCACACATACCATAAAAACGGACCTAAAAAACGGAAAACGGACCCGAAAAACGGCCCGTTTTACACGGACGTGGTTTTCACGGATGTGTGGCGGAGGCCTAAGACTGTGTTTCCAGGCAGGCGTTACAACAGTACTGAGAGAGAATAGCTAATTACTAAAGTTAACTGTCAGTGGCATTTCACATAACTGCTCCACTTTTAGTGAACCGCTAATGTAGATAGATTTATGAAGTATAATTTGCCCTGTTTATTTGCATATTGTCACTATAAGTACGAGCAACACCGACGCTTCGATGATGGAAGGAACAGGATTGGGTTATATGTAAGAGAATTTATTCATAATAACATTGAGTGATTGCATGTACCTGATCAGTCGAGTATAGCCAGCAGCGTAGCTACCAGGAGGGCAGAGGTCTACTGTGGAGATCATTAAACAGTGTGTCGGGTACTGTAGGGGATATTATACAGTGTGTGTGACTCGCCCACCCCAGGGCTGTGGGACACCCGGTGCCGGGCCGGACTAGTCCGGTGGTAGTCAGTGGTGGCTGGGCCCGGCTCCGTGGCCCTGGTGGGTGTCAGTAAAATATGTGGCTTGAATTAAAGTTTGTGTTCGTGACGCCACCTGTGGTATGCGGCTATAAAGCCGCCGCTGCTGTATGAGGCCTCCGGGGGATGATATGGCAGCAATGGTGGTACTACTCCCCACAGGTGGAGCGGTACCCCGGGGCACAGTTGGTGCTTGTAAGTGTCTATGCAGATGAAATAACAGAGGCAACTCCAAGGGTGCAGTTTCAAGTTCCTTACTCACAATTCTTGTCACAATCCTGCAGGGGCCCTTGGACTGCTGGGACCACTGTCAGGGACCTCCGCCGTTTCTGGGTGATTCTTGGAGTAAATACCGGTACCCTTCTCTCTAAGGTGTCTCTGTCTTCAGCTGTCTTCCTTAGCCTTGCCTTGGTAGGTTGAACCTGGCTCGGCCTCCACTACAGCCTCCAGGCTGGGGGGTCACCTGTCGGATGATTCTCCCTTTTCTAGAGGTTCTGCTGTGGGCTGTGGCCCGGGGAGTTTACAACTTTCCCTGGGCCTCGGTTTTTACTGTTTGGAGATGATTTTGCACTCCTCCGGTTTCTAGGGACCGTCCCCTGTTGCAGCTTGATCCCTCCACCGATGTTCCTGTGGAACAGGCCACCACAGCTCAACAGCTATCTGTGGCCCTGGGACCCCTTCTGTTCTCTGCTTGGTGTCACCTGGACCCTCTGAGTCCCAGGATCTTCACCAGGAAGCGTCTCTTTCTTCTTCTCAGCTCCTGTCTGACTAGAGCTCTCTTTCCTTCTCTCCTCCTTGCCTGCCTCCTGCAGACCTCTTCCTCCTTCCGCACTCTCTCTCAGACTTCTGTTGCTTTCTCTGTGCGGACACTCTGAGCTCACAGAGCTCCTTTCTCTTTCACAGCTACATGCTGGCTCCTCACTCTCTCACTCTCTGAGGTAAACTGAAACTCTGACCTTCCTCTCTGCTCTACACTCGGCTGGCTCTCCCCACCCCCCGGTTGCTAAGCTACCATCCTATGGGAGCAGGGATGGGTCTTACGGCCCCTCCCAGCATGCAGCATGGGAGGGTTACTGCCACTATCCCTTGTCCCAGTGTGTTCCTAGCAATGGGTGTAGTGTGGATTTACCAGGGGACCGGTGTTCACTCCCTTCCTCACCCAGAATGGGGCATCACACCGCTGATGGGGTGCAATGACCTGTGGCGACGGAAGCCTCAGGGGCGCCACATGTGGACTATTCTTTTGAGGGAGCTGAGGGCCATCATACTGTGTATAGGGGAGGTGTAGGGGCATCATAGTGGAGCAAAAAGTGGACACCTTTCTAGGGCACTTGCACAGGGCAATAATTTTTTCTAGGGGGCAATTTTACCATCTAGAGGGCACAAAAGAGGCCTTATTACCATGTAAGGGGCACAATGGTGGCATTATTATGTGGGGCAGTTAGAGGAGCGCTGTTTATTGGTGTTGGCCTTTGTATACAGATTTCTTTCCCAGTAACTGCTGAGGTTCCTTGGTTTGCACCATTAGCCTATGCCACCATAGTTTTTACCATGGTACCTGCCTAGGGGCCCACTTACATGTTTCGCTCCCACTGAGTTGAACCCCTAGCTACACCTCTGAGTCTAATGTCGCGGACGGGTGCCGCCTCCGCTGCGGCAACCGGGGCTGCTTGAGTGACGCTCGGATCCGAGATCGTGTCTGGGGCTGGAGTGGTGACAGGATTCGGGGCTCGTGCAGCCGCCCGTCCTCGCAACAGTGGAAAAGGGGGTATTTACAGGGGAGATTGTCTGTGACGCCACCCGTGGGTTGCGGTGATGGGATGGTGGCACCGCAGCTGCCTCTCGGGGCCGGTGTCCGGGACCGATGGTGTGGGGGCAGCAAGGTGGTATCCCCTCCACGGGTAGGAGGAGGTGTAGTCCCGGGGCCCATGTGTAGGTATGGAGTAGTGCTGGGGCGCCGTCGGCAGCTCGGACCTGATGACACCTGTGTACTCACAAATAGGAAGAATTCGCACAGAGTCTGTATTGTAAACCAAGGCTGGATACCGATTGCCTCTGGAGGTGTGTGCTGGTCCCGCACATGGGTTGGCAAGGTAGGGACCCTTCCTCCTGCACTTGTGTCTTGCTGTGTGTTGATTAAACCCACTTGGAATGGGAGAAATCTGCTCCCCTGCAACTTTTTACGCAGAGGGAGCTGTTGCCCGCAAACTCTGACCCGTGGGATCTCAATGGGTTCTTGGTGGACACCCTGTCCCCCGCGTTGGGCTGTCGGTCTGCTCTATCTGGGCTTCTCTCCTTGGAAACAAGGCCTGGTACCTTGTCCCGTTGGTGAATTAACAAGGGGCTTAAAGCTTGCCTCGTCCAACGGTTCAGGTACCCCGCCTGTGCACGGCCTCCGGACCGGATTCCCGTTGTCGGTACCGGCGGACTACAACCCTGCCCCTGTCCACTTCAGGTCTCCCGCGACCAGATCTCCGTCGCCTGTGGCCCTACAATGCCGTCTGCCACCTAGTCGGTCCTCCCGTGGTCCAAGGGCTCCAACCCTGACCACACTGCACTTCAGCTCCTGTCACCAACTCCAAACTCCAACTTCACTCTCTGGTTAGACTTAGACTCAGACTGAGACTGACTAGTTCCCACCCCTTGTCACCTCAAGACCTCTAGGTGGGCTTTCCCATCCGCCTGGTCCCGCCCACTGGTGTGTCCTGGCTGTCATGGGGGGGGCGACTAAGGTTTGTGGCTGATGTTCCTATGTGTGGGATGTGTGGTGTTAATTCCCAAGGAGGAGGCGATTCCTGTACCCTCGGTGGGGGTACAGTCATCTGTGACTACCTGGTTTTGCCAGGGCGTCACACTAACTGCGAAACATGCTACCGTAACTGCAATATTTGACTTATTGCTTTTCACTTCCACCTTCCTGTATTCAACTAATAATAACCTGTTTCAGTCACCACTGAGTCTTATTTAGTGCGTGTTGCATTTCTGGCCTCAGTGTTAAGCGGGCTTTACACGCTACGATATATCTAACGAGATGTCGGCGGGGTCACGTCGTAAGTGATGCACATCCGGCATCGTTACTTATATTGTAGGGTGTGACAGCTATGAACGAGCAGAAATACTCACCTCTCGTCCATCGTTGACACGTCGCTCATTTTCTAGAAATCGAATGTCCGGTTGTTCAATGTTCCCGAGGCAGCACACATCGCTCCGTGTGACACCTCGGGAACGATGAACACAGCTTACCTGTGTCCCGCCAGCAATGCTGAAGGAAGGAGGTGGGCGGGATGTTTACATCCCGCTCATCTCCGCCCCTCCGCTTCTATTGGCCGGCCGCTGTGTGACGTCGCTGTGACGCCAAACGTCCTTCCCCCTTTAGGAAGAGGATGTTCGCCGCCCACAGCGAGGTCGTTTGGAAGGTAAGTACGTGTGACGGGGGGTTACAGCATTGTGCGACACGGGCAACAAATTGCCCATGCCGCACATACGATGGGGGCGGGGGCGATCGCAAATGCGATCACACGACATACTGAAACGTGTAAAGCAGGCTTAACACCTGTCCTGCCTTATGGTGTCCTAAGCTGAAAGCCAATCAGAGAAGGGAATGTTAGTGTGACGCCCTGGACCCCAGGGGTCACAGAATAACATCACATACACACACAACCCCTCCCCCGGTCAGGAACACCAGTCAAACAAAACCCTTGTTGCCTCCCTCCAGGGTCTGATGTCCACACCAGGTGGGGCGGAGCCAGATGGTTGGCCCCACCCACCGAGGAGTTCACAGGCCTGGAGGCGGGAAAAGTAGTCAGTCTAGTTTTGGAGTTGCAGTGGAGAGGTGGTAGTGAGAGGAGAAAGTCTGTGCGTGTCTGGGTCGGAGCCCAGGCACAATCAGCAAGGTCGGCAGACGGTGGTGGCCATCTGCAGGAGTTGGTGGAGGTCAGCGGAACCGTAGGACCGGGGTCGGGCGGTGGCCCGCCGGTACCGAACCGGGGAGCGGATTGAAGCCAAGCACCAAGGCAGGGTACTCAGACCCCAACTAGGCTTGGAAGCCGCCGTAAAGGTCAAATTCTCTGATTGCGGTCTGGACCTCAGGGGTTCATTCCCAACCAAGTCCCGTCAGAAGACCACAGCCCAACCCGTCCGGATAAGAGCCACCGCCAACGGCCAGAGATCCAAGGGCCAGTGCCTGCGGGCAAAACGGGCTCTCCCGACACGTACAAGCCGGGGAGCGGACTACCCGTGGGAAGCCATAGGAGTCAAACACTTACACATAGGTGCAGGGAACGACAGCCACCATCAACCCGTCCGGGGAGAGTGAAGACACCGCAACCGACTGCGGGCCCCGTCCATCCAGCCGTTTGGTTTACCAGAGACTCTGTTCTTGTCTACCTGAGTGAGTACACCAGCGCCATCCGGCACCGCGTTGCACCCGTGCCGCCTCCCCGTATCGGCACCTGCACCTATCCCTCCTCCCTGCTCCCCAACCGGGGCCCCGGGACCAACAGCCCCTACCCACGGAGGGGTCAACACCTTAGCTGCTCTCCGCCATTGCTCCCTGGATCCCCCGTCACCAGCAGCGGTGGTGCCCACCATCACCACAACCCGTGGGTGGTGTCACAACCGACATCCCACCACAAACTTTCCCCTCCCTTTTCACTCGTGGGCGAGGAGGCGCTGCTCGAGCCTCCTGGGTCCGGCCCCATGCTTGAGCCACCGAGGAGCAGAAGCACCAGACCCGAGCGCCAGCGATTCCCAGGCGAGCGGCGTTCCCGAAACCCCCTCCGCCCGCGACATTAGCGCCCCTGCATAGTTTGAAGCTATTTACAGGGGCACAATACTTTGCCTTTCTGTAAAATATGAGACTTTACGATAAAAAGTGAAGAGATAAAGATGTTTGGGCTGCATAGTAGTAAGGTCGTCCTGACAGGTTCCTCCTGAGGCATCTGCTGATAAGATCTTGGTACCAGATGTAACACAGCCCCTTCAGAGTTCTTGTAGATTCGGCACCTCGTTGGGGCAGAGCTGTTTTAGTGGCACAAAGTGTAACTGCACAATAATCGGCAGATGGTTTGTGTTATGGGTAATCGGTGACAATTACCAGGGTGATTTTGCAGCTTGCCAAAAACTTTCTCTACAGTGAGTCTGCCAAATCGCCAGCTAAATAGGAAAGTTTGCTACAGGTCATCTTTCTCTATGATCTCCATATGTTCTCTTACACAGAAATAGTAAATACCAACTTGACAGATGCTGCATGCCAAATCACTGGCCATAAAAATGGAAACATTGATGAAAATTGGATCAAAAACACTGACAAAAATCAGTCTGTTTTTTTGACATCTGAATTAGGACTGCATTGGTGCAGAATGCATTGTCAAACTGCCGATGCTTACAGCTGCCACTCATTGTTTATGAAGAAAACCGGCAGCTGCAGGGAGGAATAAAGTTCATTTTCTCCCAATAGCTGCGCTTTCCGTTAAATGGCTGGATAATATTGTAACCAGGGTTGCCTACTTAACTTTTTATTTTTTCTAAACAGCTTAACAAAAAAATCACAGACAGACAATATTTTTTACAGACACATTATAAAACCATAAGAAATCATTCTGGTTCTACCGTAAGTCTGACATATGTACAAAATAAAATTTGGGTATGAGGACACCAGCTGTATTCACTGTAAAATAATAATTACAGTCATAATAATTCTTAATAATCTGTATAAGCTCCAGCTGCAAAAAAAAAATCACGGATGCCTTCAACTTTTTTTTTACGGATCAAGCAAAAAAGTGCCCTATTTTTACAGACAGTTCCGGAATTTCTGGACGGTTGGCAACCTAGATTGTAACACCATTAATATAGCGCTCCTCTTCTCACCTGCCTGGTTCCAACATGGCTCCCACGCATGCTCCAGATCCCAGCCTCTGGCGGCGGCGCCCTTCCTCTCACCTGCCCTGCGGCTCGGCAGCCTCTTTTCCTGCATCGGGTCCTGCCGCGGTCTCCTCACACTCCTGGGCCGTGTGCTCTGCTTCTGTTGTCACAGAGTCTGCTGCAGCCTCTTCCTGCTTCCAGGCCACACGCAGGTCTTCAGTAAGTGCCCCCTTTCTTAAAGTGGTAGTGTCCCATTACCTGGAAGTGACCTCAGTGGTCAACTGTTACCTAAAAGGTATTTTAGTTTGCCTTCCCTGACGGGAGGCGCCTGAGCAATGTTGCCAGTAGCGCGTTGCTAGTTCTAAGGTCCCCAATTGTTAGTGTCTTGTTCCTGTACTTGTCCCTAGTTACTAACCTCTGTCTTGTCCTAGAGTTTCATCACCTTCATCACCTGTGTGCCGTCACGTCATAGCCTTCACTGCAGTGCCGTCTGTCTGAGCCATCTCCTGATTGTTACCTCACCTGAGCCTTCACCACGATGCCGTCTTGTCCGGATCTGCTCTTCAGGGCCGTCTTGTCTCTGCCTCCACCTTGGTGCCGCTTTATCTCGGACTCCTGTATTGGACATTATATCTGTCCATAAGAGACTCCCCCTCTGATCCATAGCTGCCGTGCATTTAGGTCTTCAGTTGGAAGTGCAGCACAGTCCCTGTATAGGGGTTCGCTGCTGGTCGCTTCCTTAGGGGGGTCCGGTGCATGGTCCAGTGGGTCCACCCCCGAATGCATGCCGCCCTTCGGTGAGCATAACAATTAACCTGCAGATTTACTCTATATCTGCAGGTTAAAAGCATTGAGTTTATATGATTGGGGACATGACTGGGGTTGTTCACTACTTTTACATTGATGGCCTATCCTTAGGATAGGTCATCAATGTCAGATTGCTCTGGGTCCAACTCCCCGCCGATCAGCTGTTACCGGTGCCATCGAAAGGCAGATGGAAATGCTCAGTTCCGGAGCTGCCCCGTCAACTGATAGTGCCCGCGGCCGGGTACTGAACACCCACCTTCTGAACATTTCCGGCTGCCGACCACAGGCACCGGTAACAGCTGATCGACAGGGTGTTGGACCCCGGCTGATCTGACATTGATGACCTATCCTAAGGCGGGCTTTACATGCTGCGACATCGCTATGTGTGACACCGCAGGAGCGACAAACATCTCCTTACCTGCGGCCACCGGAAAAGGAGGAAGGAAGGAGATGAGCGGCCGGAATATGCCGCCCACCTCCTTCCTTCCTCCTTTTCCGGTGGCCGCAGGTAAGGAGATGTTTGTCGCTCTTGCGGTGTCACACATAGCGATGTGTACTGCTGCAGGAACGACAAACAACATCGTATCTGCAGCAGCACCGATATGGAAATGAACGACGTGTCAACGAGCAACGATTTTTCACCTTTTTGTGCTTGTTGATCGTCGCTCATTTGTGTTACACGCTGCGATGTCGCTACCGGCGCCGGATGTGCGTCACTAACGACATGACCCTGACGATATATCGGCAGTGATGTCGCAGCGTGTAAAGTACCCCTAAGGGTCAGCCATCAATGTAAAACAAGGGGACAACCTCTTTAACTATACACCGACTTTTTGTCCATCCTGTATATTTTTTCTTTTTTTTTTGCATTTGTATTTTTAGTCAATAAACTAATCATCCTATACTTAAACATTTTCTTAATACATATTTTGGCTAAAAAAGAACCCAAACATTTTTTGCAAGATTAATGAGAACACTTAGGCTATGTGTCCACGCTGCAGAAAATGCGCGGATTTTGCCGCGGATTTCTTGCGGAAAAGCCGCGGATTTCCCGAAAATCTGCAGCTCAAGCACTTCCCAGCCATTTCTATGGCATTCTGGAAATGCTGTGCCCACGCTGCGGATTATTCCGCAGCGGATTTCGTGCGGATTTTGATCCGGAAAAATCTGCAACATGTCAATTATTGTTGCGGATTTTCATCCGGATTTTGGCTTTAAAATTGGGAAAAAAAAAAATCCGCGGCAAATCCGCACCTTTGAAAAGGTGCGGATTTTGCGGGAAAGCTGTGGATTTTGATGCAGAAAAATCCGCAGCTACATTCTCTCGTGGACACATAGCCTAATTATTGTAAGATTTTTATTTTTTTTTTTATAACGTTTCACCTGCTGCTATTAAACTACGTAATCTACTTCCAATTTGGCTGCTGTAAATTTCCAGCGAGGAGCCATTCATGTGCTATTTGCAGCTGATGAGAAGAGCATTAAGCGCGCTCTTCAGCTCCGTCGGTAAATGGAGAGCCATGAGAAAGTCTTCTCCAACTTGCAATGTCCATGTGCTTTACAATACAAGAGCCCTCAAATAAAGCCTGGGAGTTCATGGAGCACAGAAATAATAGCAGCCTGACAACAACGTTATTAGCAGCAGACTGTGGACGTTTGAGCTTCCTCCACTTTCCCACAGTTTCCCCCCTCGCAGCAATTGATGACATCTTTTCTGGACACAATAGAAGTGTGTCTTGCTACTAGTACTCACATTAGTGCTGCTGTTTGAGATGAATGAATGGAGGGGAAATCTTACCCCACAAAGACCATCTGGCTATCTGTTCTCATGCGCTAATAAACCTTCAGCTTCTCTTTCCCAGGGACTGGCAAATTGACAGGCGGCCCCCCATGGGTGTTTTCGGCTTACCTGTTGCTTAAAGCAATGACTGTCTAATGCAATTATTTTAATGTAATTTCACGTTCACAATTGGATTCCTGGTACCAGTTCCTACTATTAGAAAACAAGACGTCCGATTATTCTGATTCTACTTATATTAGGGCAAAGTAATCCATACTGTGTGATACGCTCAATGTGTATAAACAGGAACACGGCCATTAAATGTTGGTGCACTACATGCCAGACGATAGGCAATTGTACCGCCCCAACGTCAGTAGCCGGGCTGCTGCTCGGATCCGGATCCGGATCCGCGGTGGCTCGAGGGGTCTCTGGGCCCGGGCAGGGTCACGCAGACACTCTAAATAAAAGGGGGTATTTACAGGGAATTTTGTGTTTAGAGTTTGTGACGCCACCCACGGTGTGTGGTAAGGTGGAGTACCACCGCTGCTGTTGGGAACTCCCGGTGGCGATGAGATGGCAGCCAGGTGTTTAACCCCTCCGTGGGTAGGGGTAATGCCCTGGGGCTCGGTGATAGTGCGAGGGGAGTGCCGTTGGGGAGGAAAGGGTCACTGCGTACTCACTCAGTCCAATAACGCTGACACCGACAACTTGTAAACCGAAAATCTGAGCACCGCTGCACCAAGGAGGGAGCACACTGGGATCCCGTGCCCGATGGTGTTGCTTGTTAGCCTGTAACCTTTTCCTTGGCACTTTCTTTACTAGTTGGCCCCTGTAGTATAGAACTAGTCAGGTCCCGCTCACCCGTATGGCTAACGGAGTGAGCTTGCTCTCAGGGTTCACACTTGGGATTTTCTGGACTGTGTATTGGGAAAGTCCTATCCCCCTCGTTGCGCTAGTACCCCGATTTTGGAGCGGGTGGAGGACGAATCCTGAAGTGTTCGCCCTCGTCGGGTAAATTACCAGTACGCGTGAAGCTACTTCCCGGCCTAGGGTCCACGTACCCCGCCGTGCCCTGGCCCCTTCCCGGAGATGGCTCAAGGCCACTGTCTGCCCTCCTCGGCAGATCCGTGCCCCTTGACACGATCCCCTGCAACCGGAGTTTCAGCTCCTACCAGGCCCAGACCAACGTCTGCCACCTAGTACACAAGGAGCCCAGCTCCTGACCTCCTCCAACTGACTTGTGACCTCTCCTCACGAGAGCCACCACACAACTGACTTCTCCTGACACTCCTGACCCACCCTAACCAACCCCCCAAGTGGGCGGCCCTTTTCCCTTCAGGATACCCATTGGTGTGTCTGGTGGGTGTGGTGCAGAGTGTTTCTAGGATTTTTCATTGGCTTGTTCTTAGCAACACCAAAGGCCAGGGATCTGTAACCAAGGAGGAGATGGACACCATGCAGAAGGGCAGATTGCACAATACCCTGTGACGACCTGATAGGCCAGGGAGTCACACAATTGTTTAGTGACGTGAGTTCACATGTCCAGTAATCATCCATTAGAATGAATCTGTTGGCACAAAAGTTCTGCAAACACAATATTTTTGTCCGTTTCGAAAAAAAATATTTTTGCAGGATCCGTATTTTTAACATGGGAGTATATGAAAACCGGATCCGTTAATGTATTGCTATTTAGACACCTGGTTGTCTTTCATTTGTAAAGGATCCATTTTTTAGTTACTGGATCAGTTTCAAATGGAAGATAAATCGCAATTGGTTAACGGATCCGTTTTCCATAGACTCCCATGTTAAAAATCCTGCAGAATCAGTTATTTAAAAACGGACAAAAAAGTTGTGTTTTCTGACCTTTTTTGCTAATGGATCTCTGCAGGATCTGCCGGTATTCCCACACTGTCCTACCCTTCTCTATCAGCAGGGACGATGGCACTCTCACCTTCCTGGTCGGCCAGCAGTGATGCTTCATCGCCAGCTCCTGCCGCCGCCGAGGCCTGCACACGCAGAACAGGTCTCCTGGGAGTGCCCTTAGGGTGCGTGCGCAGACACACACCCTTTTTTAAAGGGCCAATAACCCTAACACAGAAGTACCTCTCAACCTATGGCGGGGACGCATTAAAGGGAACCTGTCAGGTGCAATAGGCACCCAGAACCACGATCAGTTCTGGATGCATTTTGCTAATCCCTGCCTAACCATCCCTGTATACACTAGTATAGATAAAGAGATCTTTAGAAAAAGTATTTCTAAAGATCTTTTATCTTATGCTAATGAGTGCGGGGACTAGTCCCGAGGGCGTTTGTTCCCTTAGCTAGTCGGCCCACATAGCATGGTAGCATGCCCCTGTGGGCGTACTAACGACGCGCACATACCTCACTCTTCAAGGCGGCCAGCGGGTGATGGATGCGCTCTGCGCATGATCCACAGTCCCCGGGACTTCCAGTCATGCACACTAAACAGATGCCGGGTGTAAGCTTCCTTGCTTCAGTGAGGTACAGTGCGCATGACTGGAAGTGCTGAGGATTCCGGATCATGTGCAATGCGCATCCATCCTCCGCCGGCAGCCATAAACCGTGAGGTATGTGTGGCATCGCTGCGCATTGATTAGCATGTTAGTATGCCCACAGGGGCGTGCTACCATGCTATGTGAGCCGACTAGCTAAGGAAACAAACGCCCTCGGGACTAGTCCCCGCGCTCATTAGCATATAATATATATATAATATAATATTTTTCTAAAGATCTCTTTATCTATGCTAGTGTATACAGGGATGGTTAGGCAGGGGTTAGCAATATGCACCCAGAACTGCTTGTGGTTCTGTGTGTATATTGTACCTGACAGGTTCCCTTTAATTAGATAAGGCACCTTCCATTTAAGGGAGATGCCTGGGCAACGTGTTCCTAAGGTTGCTAGTTCTAAGGTCCCTTTGTGCTACTGCTGCTGTTATTGTACTGTATGCTGTATTACTGATGCTCTTCTGTGTTCCAGTGCATAACAGCTCCACAGCTGCTACAACTATCCATACCTACTACTACTGCTGCTGCAACTGTCCACTACTGCTGCAACTACCCATCTTGCCCGCTGCTGTCGTATCTACCCTTTTCGGCCGAACCTACAATACCAACTGCTTCTGCTGCTTCTACTATTGGTGTATATACCCCTGGCACCAGGTGCCGGGGTACCGTGATCCACTAGGGCTGCCCTTTGCGGGTACCTATTGGCGTATTAGCCTATCTTGAACCTCCAGTGGCTTCAACAAAGACTCGGTAGCCGTTTTGGTACGCTCCTCCAAGTCAGTGATCAGAGCCTCTGGTCCAGTGGATCCACTTATCACTTGCTCGCCTTGCGAGCATTACAACATGTAGACTCAGTCTTAGGCTGTCCACAAATATATGCGCATAGAAATATCATTCGTTGACATGGAATATAATTTCATCTGCAGCACATCAACTCTTTACACAGGGTAAGATTATATTTTCAAACTTGCACCCAACGAACAAATGGGCCAATAGTTGTGAATGGTCATTCCTACAAATGCTCATTCCCTAAAGGCCCCCATACACATTAGACGGCAGTTGGTGCTCCTGTGTTCTCTATGAGATAGCTACCAACATACATCTCTGCCGGCGGCTTACCACCAAGTGAACAATGCCATAGGCAGCCTGAAATCAGACGTATCTGATCGACATCCTCCTGACAAACAGTTGGCAGGTGTCCTTATAAACATTAGAGTGTTGGCCGAACCTGTCGATATCGGCCACACTATGCCGCATACTAGGATGTATGAACGGGGTCTTAAACATTGGTTAAAAATATTGCCACATGTGGGCAGAAATGTTGAGTAATGAGTGTAATAATGGAAATAAGATTGTAAAATCCATTCCAAAGACCAAATTTGTTCTAATTTTCAATGCAAATACTTATGCCCCAAAAATAACAAAAGTATTCTAGGTGTGTATACTTTTGTCATTTTTGGGTATCACTCCTGGAATACTTTTGTCATTTTTGGGTATCACTCCTGGAATACTTTTGTCATTTTTGGGTATCAGTCCTGGAATACTTTTGTCATTTTCGGGTATCACTCCTGGAATATTTTTGTCATTTTTGGGTATCACTCCTGGAATACTTTTGTCATTTTTGGGTATCACTCCTGGAATACTTTTGTCATTTTTGGGTATCACTCCTGCAATACTTTTGTCATTTTTGGGTATCAGTCCTGGAATACTTTTGTCATTTTCGGGTATCACTCCTGGAATACTTTTGTCATTTTTGGGTATCACTCCTGGAATATTTTTGTCATTTTTGGGTATCACTCCTGGAATATTTTTGTCATTTTTGGGTATCACTCCTGGAATATTTTTGTCATTTTTGGGTATCACTCCTGGAATATTTTTGTCATTTTTGGGTATCACTCCTGGAATACTTTTGTCATTTTTGGGTATCACTCCTGGAATACTTTTGTCATTTTTGGATATCACTCCTCGAATATTTTTGTCATTTTTGGGTATCACTCCTGGAATACTTTTGTCATTTTTGGGCATAACTACTTACATCGATTTTTCTAGCTAACATGGTAACACAATATAATTTTGTATTGCACTTTCTCATTTTCAAGATATTTAATATATTTTTTAGTATAATAAATTAATAACAAACAATTTTGTAATTTTTTTGTGTATTAAAAGTCCTCAGCAAATCTATGTATGGTATACTACAAGTGGTCATGTTTACCAGCTACCTCTGCAGTGTATTAGTGATTACTAGTCTCCTAGATATGGAGTGCAGCACTTCCAAGCTGTTTTCTATACAGATTGCAAGCACTGCTCTGAAGCTGTCCAGATTGCTGGATCCGGCCAGCATTAGGCTGCTTTCACACTACGTTTTTTTAACATCCGTCATGAACGTTTTTTTACCGCAAAAACGGATCCAGTGCAAATGCGTTTACATTTCAATGCATTTGCAATGGACTCGCGTCAACATGCGTTCACCTGCGTTTGCGTGCGTTATAGTGAGGATCCAGCGACTTGCAGTTTTTTAACTTTTTTCAAAAACGCTACTTGTAGTGTTTTTGAGCTGCGTCCAAATACTGCAAATTGCTGGATCCTGACTAAACAGCACGCAAACGTATGTGAACGCTGGCATGCTGATAGACAGGATCCTGCTTGCTCTACTGAGCATGCCCAGAAACCAGCCTGGCGTGATCAGTCTCTCTCTCCCCCTTCCTCTCTCCCCCTCCCTCTCTCTCTATCTCTCTACTCTCCCCCGTCTGAGAGTGGAGGTGTCGCGGGCGGCGAGACGCTGCGCTCACCACGCTCGGGTCCGGCGCTGCTGCGATGGCTGCTCGGTGGCTCGAGCGGTGGGCCGGATCCGGGGACTCGAGCGGCGATCCTCGCCCGTGAGTGACGGGGGGGGGGGGGGTAGTTCGGTTTGGGGATTTGGTCCGTGACGCCACCCATGGGTTGTGGTGAGGTTGGGCACCACCGCTGCTATTGACGGGGATCCCGGGAGCGATGGTAGGGAGCAGCTGGGATGTTTCTCTCCCCTCCGTGGGTAGGGGGTTGGTGGTCCTGGGGCCAGGTGAGGTGTCGGGGAGGCAGGGTTGGCAAGGTGCAGGGTCGCTTGGACTGCGCAGCGCGGTGCCGGATGGCACGAAAGTACTCACTCAGCCACAAATGGATGCAAAGTCTCTGGTAAACCAAACGGCTGGATGGACGGGTCCCGCAGCCGGCTGCTGTGGTTTCTCCCGGACGGTTGATGGTGGCTGCCTTTCCCTGCACCTTTGTGTATATTCGGTCCCGATGGCTTCCCACCGGTAACCCGCTCCCCAGCGTGTATATGTGCCGGAGGAGCCCCTTTGCCCACAGGCTCAGGCCCTTGGAACTCTAGCTGTGGCGGTAGCTGTATTTCCTTTTGCTGGTTGGACGGTTGCCTTCAATCGGATCTTGGCTGTTAGGAAACCCTGGGGTTCCGGTCACTGACGGATTTGACCTATTTAACGGCGACTCCAAGCCTGGTCGGGGTCCGCAGGCCCTGCCGGTTTGTGCTGGCTTCACTTCGCTCCCCGGTTTGGTACCGGCGAGCCACCGCCCGACCCCGGTCCTACGGTTCCGTGTCGATCTGCCTCTCCTGCAGACGGCCACCACCGTCTGCCAACCTTGCTCTCGGTGCCCAGGCCACGTACCCGGACACAGTCAGTTTGCTCCTCTACTACCACTTTACTCCTCACTCTTCCACTTCCCTAACTGAACTCTACTCACTTCCTTTTCCCGCCTCCAGGACTGTGAACTCCTCAGTGGGTGGGCCCAACCGCCTGGCTCCACCCCACCTGGTGTGGACATCAGCCCCTGGAGGGAGGCAACAAGGATTTTGTGTCTGGCTGATGTGCCTATCTCGGGGTGGGGGTGCATGTTGTGGTACCTGTGAGGACCTGGCTAGTCCAGGGTGCCACAGAGGCTGCTCGTAACCAAGGTAAACATCGGTTAACCGCGGTCTTAGTTACCCGATGTTTATCTTGGTTACATGTGCAGGGAGCAGGCAGCCGGCTCCTAGCAGCTCGTAACCAATGTAAATATCGGGTATCCAAGCAAGTTACCCGATGTTTACCTTGGTTACGTGTACAGGGAACCGGCTCCTAGCAGCTGCAGACGCTCGTAACCAATGTAAATATCAGGTATCCAAGCAAGTTACCCGATGTTTACCTTGGTTACGAGCCTCCACAGCTGTCAGATGTCGGCTCTCAGTCTTTCACGTTCAGTTCCCCTCACTCCCAATCACATGACTCCAATGCCCGCCCATAAACTTAAAGTGACAGGATCCTGCAAAATAACACATGCGTTTGCATGTGTTTTTCTTTGCAAAAACAGGATCCGCTTTTGCAGCAAAAAAACGTTCATGATGCATGCTAAAAAAAACGTAGAGTGAAATCAGCTTTAGTGTGCCTGTGCTTATTCACTACTGCAGAGGTTTGCAGCATCGGAGAGCGCACAGTTCGGACCAGTGGCTCAGCCATGCACCAACATGAGCTGTTAACCTTCATTTACACACTATGCATTGGCAATCAGGAGCTAGGAGGCAGAGGAGACGTGTGATCCTGAGGATAAATCTTGAGAGTAGCCCTTTAATAATCACAAAACAATGACATCAGTTATGAGATGAGCATTTCTGCATTTAGAGGTTGATTGAAAGAGGAGTTTTTCACATACGAGTCCTATCTGCCTTTAGCGTGTATAGATCTCGCACCCATTAAAGTCTATGGAATTGTTCACATTTCCAAGTATTTTTTGCAGACCAAGTGTTCTGTACTTTTAGTACAATTTTGATGGGAATCCTGGATCAAACTCGCCAACGCAAGCGGCAAGGTTATTGGTCCATAAAACAATTGGACAGCACAAAAATGTGTCATAAGAGAAGCTTGAAAAACTTCCAGCTGTTGTTTTTTTATAATGTGAGGACAACTGATGAAATGTGAGCAATTGCTTATGAATCTGATCCAAAGCAGATGAAACACATTTTTGGATATGAAAAAAAATCACGTTCGTGTGAATGAGCCCTTACAATGGCCATAAACAGCAAGATGTAGATTGACGGCTGAACAACCACTGAACGTCATCTGGTCTGTGTCTGTGACTGTTATGTGGATAGATTTACGTTAAAGTGAGCCGCGTGCTTCGGTTTATGGGAGCCTCAGGAGCGATAGCTGTTGGACAAATGGTCGCTGTGTTGACTTCTTCATGTTTATGGAGTCTTGCGTGGCGAGGCTGTTTGGTTATATATCAATATGTGAATGGAGTATGCATCTTTGTATACCTAGTTAAATTTGGCATTCAGGACATCAGTCAAGCTGGATGACAGTCCCTGTAGCACTGGTAATTAGTGATTGTCGGGCACTACCATGCTCTGGTGCTCAGTACTTGTAACTAGTGGTAAGTGAGCACTACCAATCCATGCTCTGGTTCTGGGCACTCAAAACTAGTGATGAGCGGGCACTACCATGCTCGGTACTCGTAACTAGTGATTGGCAGGCACTACCATGCTTGATACTCGTAACTAGTGATGAGCAGGCACTACCATGCTCGGTACTCGTAACTAGTGATTGGCAGGCACTACCATGCTTGATACTCGTAACTAGTGATGAGCGGGCACTACCATGCTCGGGTGTTCGGTACTCGTAACTAGTGATGAGCGGGCACTACCATGCTCGGGTGCTCGGTACTCGTAACTAGTGATGAGCGAGCACTACCATGCTCGGGTGCTCAGTACTCGTAACTAGTGATGAGCGGGCACTACCATGCTCAGGTTCTCTGTACTTGTAACTAGTGATGAGCGGGCACTACTATGCTTGGGTGCTCAGTACTCGTAACTAGTGATGAGCGAGCACTACCATGCTCAGCTTGATACTTGTAACTAGTGGTGAGTGAGCACTACCATGCTCAGCTCGATACTTGTAACTAGTGGTGAGTGAGCACTACCATGCTCAGCTCGATACTTGTAACTAGTGGTGAGTGAGCACTACCATGCTCAGCTCGATACTTGTAACTAGTGGTGAGTGAGCACTACCATGCTCAGCTCGATACTTGTAACTAGTGATGAGCGGGCACTACCATGCTCAGCTCGATACTTGTAACTAGTGATGAGCGGGCACTACCATGCTCGGGTGCTCAGTACTGGTAACTAGTGATGAGCGAGCACTACCATGCCATTGGATCACATACGAGTTACCATCCATATATCTTGCGTTTTTCACTAATCCATTACAATTATTATGATAGGAAATTGTATTTGACCTTTTAGTATTTATTAAATTATTTTTTTGTAAAACATGGATGTGCAAAATGGACATAAAAAGAAAAGACAATGCAGATGCAAAGAATGGATAACACAATGTGGATGCAAAAAAACTATTTTTTAGCGCTTTTGTTCATATTGTTTTGTGTACTTCTCTCTACATCTCTTTTGTCCCAGTTTTGTGCCTTTTTTGCCTCTTTGGTAAGTAAAGTTGTGCCCCTTGCGTTGGGTTGCTGCCGGGTTAAACAACATGCAGAGGTCCAGCTACACATCCACATCCCTCTTTATTTCAGCTTCCCCGTTCTATTAACTTCAATGTGCATTGTTAATTGGGCTGCACACAATTACAAATCCGATTTGCTGGGAATGGTTCGGTCATTGGCTGCCCGTTCTCTGAGAAACTGGAGCTTTAAATGGGATGTGAATTTTCTCAGAGTCCCCCACAGTTTTCCGTCTATTTGTAGCTTTCAGAATAGAGGACAAAAGAAGTGTGTCGTACAAGAAGCAAATTACTGATGATGTTTAACTAGCCATTGTGTCCGGCAGCAATTCCCGTGCCCATAGGCCATCTGGATCGCTCTTTTCCCAAGGAATACATTGATCTGGCAGCATTGTCACATTCAGCCCGGACCTGGGAATGCAGTGCCCCTTGACATCAGATTGAGCTGCTGAGGAGGTGAAAAGGGCTGGTTTTAAGTACTTTTAAGAATGGCTAAAATAACTGAAAAGGTCCCTTTCTCCATCACGTCATTGTGCCCCAACGGCCTCATTATGTGCGCCGTGCTGGAAATATCATTTTTCTTATCGGGAAGCAGTGACGACCGTGAGGAACAAGTGTGGTCCCTTTAACGAATTATATTGTTCGGAAAGTAAAAAGGGACCGAAATTATTATATAGAGGTTGTGTGTTAAAAGCAGAAGTTACTGGTGTATAAAACGCAGGCTGGTAATGGGCCTTAGCTAGTTCAAGTCTGGTAGAAATGAAAAAAAAACCAAAAAACACTGTATTGAGGACCACAAATCCTCAGCGAGGTTCCTTTTAAATGGCCATAATGTGGTCACATTGGATTCCATATTGATCTACTTGGTTCTGTTAAACCCGTGCCATAGGGAGAGCCACATGGGGCAATATCAATAGCTGCAAACTTCTTAAGGGTACTTTACACGCTGCGATATCGGTACCGATATCACTAACGAGCGTACCCGCCCCCGTTGGTGGTGCGTGACAGGCAAATCGCTGCCCGTGGCGCACAACATCGCTAACACCCGTCACAAGGACTTACCTTCCCTGCGACGTCGCTCTGGCCGGCGATCTGCCTCCTTTCTAAGGGGGCGGTTCGTGCGGTGTCACAGCGACGTCACACGGCAGTCGTCCAATAGAAGCGGAGGGGCGGGGATGAGCGGGATGTAACATCCCGCCCACCTCCTTCCTTCCTCATTGCCGGTGGACGCAGGTAAGGAGATGTTCGTCGTTCCTGCGGTGTCACACATAGCGATGTGTGCTGCCGCAGGAACAACGAACAACATCGTACCTGCAGCAGCAGCGATATTTGGAAAAGGAGTGACGGGTCACCGAGCAACGATTTTTCACGTTTTTTGCGCTTGTTGATCGTCGCTCCTTGGTGTCACACGCTGCGATGTCGCTAACGGCACCAGATGGGCATCACTAATGACGTGGCCCCGACGATATATCGTTAGCGATGTCGCAGCGTGTAACGCACCCTTTAGGGTCACAAAATTACAAATGGAAAAAAAAGAAAGTAGCAGTGAAATCCAGAGCTGGACAGATTGGTGCAGCCGCACAGTGGCCCAAGAAGTAAGGGGGCCCGTTACAACCTCCAAAGACAGGTGGAATTGTGTATTTTAATGAGTTATTGGCCTGAAAAAGGGCCCATATATTGTTCTTGCACAGGGGCCCAAGAGATAAGGGGTCAATTGATACCTCCAAAGCAGGTGAAATTGTACATTCTAATGAGTTAATGAGTTATTGGACTGAAAAAGGACCCATTTACTGTTTTTGCCCATGACCCCTTTTTTGTCTGTGGCCTGCTATCAATAACGCTAATTCTCTGGATTGCTGGCCGGGTACCCTGGATCTGCTATGATAAAGTTTCCCACTATCCTGTAGGTCACAGGTAGATGAAGAACTAAGGTCTGTTAAGGCCGCTTTACACGCTGCGACATTGCTAGCGATGTCACTAGCAATCGCACCCGCCCCCGTCGTTTGTGCGTCACGGGCAAACAATATCGCCGGTACACGTCACACATACTTACCTTACTAACGACGTCGCTGTGGCCGCCGAACAACCTCTTTTTTAAGGGGGCGGTTCGTTCGGCGTCACAGCGACGTCACTCAGCGGGCCACCAATACAAGCGGAGGGGCGGAGTGCAGCTGCATGAACGTCACTCCCACCTCATTGCCGGAGGACGCAGGTACGGTGTTGTTCGTCATTCCTGGGGTGTCACACGTAGCGATGTGTGCTGCCTCAGGAACGACGAACAACCTGCGTCCTGCACGAGCAACGACATTTGGAAAATGAACGACGTGTCAACAATCAACAATTAGGTGAGTATTTCTGATCGTTAACGGAAGCTCGTAGGTGTCACACGCAACAACATCGCTAATGAGGCCAGATGTGCGGCACAAATTCCATGACCCCGACGGCATCTCGTTAGATACGTCGTTGCGTGTAAAGCAGCCTTTAGGCTGAGTTCACAAGTCCTGTAATCATCCATTAGACCGGATCCTGCAGAGATCCATTGGTAAAATGATTTGTGCTGCATCCGTTTCTTTTAACATGGCAGTCTATGGAGAACGGCTCCGTTAACGGATTGCTGTTTATCTTCCATGAGTAACTGATCCGTTTTTTTCTTACAGGATCCGTTACAAATGGAAGTAAGACAGTCGGCTAAATAGCAATCTGGTAACAGCTCCATTCTCCATAGATTCCAATGTTACAATAATGAATTCCATAGACATCAGTTATTTAAAGGGAACCTGTCACCATTTTTTTCGGTAGTAAACCAAAAATATCACCTTCTGCAGCTCCTGGGCTGCATTCTATGAAGGTGCACTTTGTTGCGGACTCCCCTTGCAGACCCCAAAAATAACTTTATCAAATCTGACCACCTTGTATGCTAATGACCTGTTCGGGTCAGATGGGCGTGCTCATTTTCGGCTCCTGTCCCTTCTTCTGGATTTGTTCCCCATCCTCCTTTCATGATTGACGTGGATGCCGCCTACGTCATCATCTACGTTGCTCTGCCAAATCTTCCCAGCTCGCACAGGCGCAGTTCGCTCTGCGCCATCGCGAGCCAAGCCGAAAACATAGTTGTCCTTGCGCACGCCAGTGAGGTCTTTGCGCAGGCGTGAGATTATGGTCATGCACATCGCCGACTATAATCTCGCGCCTGTGCAAAGACCTCGCCGACGGCAACTATGTTTTCCGCTCGGCCCGCAATGGAGCAGAGTGAACTGCGCCTGTACGAGCCGGGAAATCTGCACAGGCGTGAGATGTGGAAGAGCAACATTGATGATGACGGAGGCGTTATCCACGTCAATCATGAAAGGAGGACGGCGAACAAGTCCAGAAGGAGGGACAGGAGCCGAAAATGAGCACGCCCATCCGACCCGAACAGGTCATTAGCATACAAGGTGGTCAGATTTTATAAAGTTATTTCTCGGGTCTGCAAGGGGAGTCCGCAACAAAGTTCATCTTTGTAGAATGCAGCCCCAGGAGCTGCAGAAGGTGATACTTTTGGTTTAATACCGAAAAAAATGGTGACAGGTTCCCTTTAACAACGGACTAAAAGTTGTGTTTGCAGAACTTTTTTGCCAATGGATCTCTGCAGGATCCGATCTAATGGATGATTACAGGACATGTGAATTCAACCTAAGTTGTCACCACCCTGGCCCTTTTTTTTGTGGGAGGTGACATAATTACATTCTGACTTTTGAAGGATCCACTAAGAGGGAATACACCGCTGAGTTCAACCATGGGAGATTCCGGTGTTCCTGCCGTTATACGGACCCTAAAATGCTCCAGTATAAGGAATAAGACTCAGAAGACCTGATATCTCAGATTATGCCATTTTTTTCAGAAATGACATCAAGGAGATCTCAAGGATACTAAAAAAAGGGCGTAATTTTTTTTCCTGGTTCCAAGCCATTTATGTAAGGATCCAGGGAATTGGACTGATATGTGTGTAACAAATCTTTATATAGCACTTGTTTATTCAGGGTGGAAAGGGTTTTACGTGTATGTGATTTTAAGACATCGCATGCAAACACTGCGGAGCAAAATTTGAGTGGGGCTAGGGATTTAGGATCTGCATCATATCAATTTCTGATATTAATAAACTGGGAAATGTGCGGATTACCGGCTTATTTTCGCAACACTGACAAATTTGCCGTTACTATGTTGAAATGAATAGCCTTTATAACACTCTAGGTTTAGGGAATACCAGGAAAACGATGAGAAGGGACGGGAGGAAAGAGGGAAACCCTGTCTCTAGTTGAGGGGAAGCTGGTGACCCCCGATAAAACCTTCAGCTGGTCCATGGCTCCCCTGACATCCCTAGATAGGTTCTGTACCTATGCGCCGAGCAGGATAACAGGCCCTCGCTGACCCTGAAATAGGCCCTAGGTAATGAACGGGCAGGATGAGCACTAGTCAACCCCACTAAGTACTAAGAATACATAAGGAAAACAAACAGGGGAATACAAATGGCCAACTTATCTCCAGGATGACTTTGGGAGAAGTAAAACATGTAACAACGTGATTCCAAGCCGACTGCTTGCAATCTGGGCAGCATGGAAGTAACTCTATCACTGGCAACAAACCAAGGGAAAATGCAGGTTTATATGGACACAGGGAGTGGGGATAAGGATTAGCAGCTGAATTGCCAAGATGTCAGCAGGGTCCTAAAGGGGAAAGAGTGAAAATACAATGAAAATAAATGGCAGTACTAATACATGGCAATACTTAAAATAAAATACATGCCAATACTTGACTGTGAAAATACATGGAACTCAATTCACACTAGTGAAGAAGGAATGACATATGAAAGAGCAATTTGTGCAGCCAAACGCAGCGACCTTCTGCAACCAGACACCACAGGGCTATCTGTTAACCGTGACAGTTTATCCGGATGTGTCTTCAGTAAGTGATCTATTGCTTAAATCAGATTTTTGTGTTTAAAAGCATTTTTTAACATCCTTTGTCAATTTTTTTCAACATATCTAATGAGTATGTGCCAGGGTAATTGTGAAGGCAGGGGGATCAGGGTCAGATGTGATTGGTGGTATCAGCTGTGTATCTGCGTGTTACCTGGCATTGTAATCCTGCCTCTGATGATAAGGAGCCCACTGAAAACTCTTCCTGAAAGGAGAGAAAGTATGATTCTAAAAAAAGCCCCAGTGGCCAGTGTGAAAATTGCAAAAATGCAATTTTTATTTTTTTAATCATAGGGTTCTACTAAACCTAAACTCTCGGACATTGCCTTACAACTATCCCGAATTTGCTGGGACTGCTTCAAATTTCGAAACACAATCAGTGGTGATGTCAGGGTTCTTCAGTCCATAAGACTCAGGCCTCCCTGTGAGCCATATTTTCATGTTGTGAATATGTGAACCCTTCAGAAAACGTCTAATAATGAAGCTTGACATCAATTCCCAAGGTCTCAATTCAGCTTCCTATATGAACCGGAGCCAGAAAATCCCAGATATAAGAGTTTTTGAAGGGTTCCCACAATGACATTGAAGAGCTGAGCCTCTCTTATGATGCTTGAGTGTTAATTAGCTTATTAATGCAATTGTGTGTAGAGGAAAGCACAAGGGTCTAGCACATATACAGTGATACGCAAAAGGGTCCGAGTAACAGAAAACTCAATGTGTATCCTTTTAATGACTACAGTGAGAGGCTAAATGGGGAAGTACCAAGCGACCGTCGAAAGGGAAGGTAAGGGAAACCATGTGTCTAGGGAAAGGGAAGATGGTGACCCCTGACCAAACCTACTGCTGGTCCCTGGGGTCCCTCACCACCCTAGATAGGTTCCACACCTCTGCGCCAAGCTGGATACCTGACCCTAGGTATCCCTAGTGCTGGGCCCTAAATAAGGAACAGCTGGGATGAGCTCTTCGTCAACCGCATTAAACACTGTGGAATACACAAGGAGGAAACACAGGGGAAAATGCATGAAATACTTATCTACAGATGACTCAGGTTCAGCAACGTTTTCAGTAACGATATCATAAATGAGTACAAGCCACCTGCTTGCAACCAAGGCTTGAATGGACAGAAAATCTCACCAGCACTAGTCCAATGAAGGAAGGGGTATTTATGCAGCTAGAGAATACTGATGATCAGCAGCTGGGTGGAAGTCGAGCTCCTGCTGGGTCTAAAAGGGCGAGAGATGAAAACCCAGCAGGAAAGCTACCTATACCAATGAATACTGACAGCAGGAAGAATGGAAAGTCATGGAGCATTCTGCGCAGCCAAATGCTGTGACCGTCTATGGCCAGAAACCACATGACTGTCTGTCCCCCGTGACACACCTGTGACACTAAGGCGGGCTTTGCACGTTGCGACATCGCAAGCCGATGCTGCGATGTCGCACTCGATAGTCCCCGCCCCCGTCGCAGGTACGATATCGTGTGATAGCTGGCGTAGCGAAAATTATCGCTACGCCAGCTTCACATGCACTCACCTGCCCTGTGACCGTCGCTCTGGCCGGCGACCCGCCTCCTTCCTAAGGGGGCGGGTCGTGCGGCGTCATAGCGACGTCACACGGCAGGCGGCCAATAGCGGCGGAGGGGCGGAGATGAGCAGGATGTAAACATCCTGCCCACCTCCTTCCTTCCGCATATCCTACGGAAGCCGCGGTGACGCCGGTAGTAGATGTTCCTCGCTCCTGCGACTTCACACACAGCGATGTGTGCTGCCGCAGGAGCGAGGAACAACATCGGACCGTCACGTCAGCGTAATTATGGATTACGCCGACGCTGCACCGATGATACGATTACGACGATTTTGCGCTCGTTAATCGTATCATCTAGGCTTTACACACTACGATGTCGCCTGCGAGGCCGGATGTGCGTCACTTTCAATTTGACCCCACCGACATCGCACCTGCGATGTCGTAGTGTGCAAAGCCCGCCTAAGGGTACTTTCACACTTGCGTTGAACGGTATCCGTTGCATTGCGTTGTGTAACGGATGCAACGGATGTGTTGCATATAGTGGCACAACGGATGCAACGGATGCTGCAAAACAACGCAATTCGTTTTTATTTTTTTTTATTTTTTTTTACAGTTTTACCAGCGGCAGACTATTGTAAACGATCAGCTGATTGCTCCCAGTAGCCGGCCGCCGGGTGATCAGCTGATCGCTCCCTGCAGCCGACCGCCGGGTGATCAGCTGATCGCTCCCTGCAGCCGGCCGCCGGGTGATCAGCTGATCGCTCCCTGCAGCCGACCGCCGGGTGATCAGCTGATCGCTCCCAGTAGCCGGCCGCCGGGTGATCAGCTGATCGCTCCCTGCAGCCGACCGCCGGGTGATCAGCTGATCGCTCCCTGCAGCCGGCCGCCGGGTGATCAGCTGATCGCTCCCTGCAGCCGACCGCCGGGTGATCAGCTGATCGCTCCCTGCAGCCGGCCGCCGGGTGATCAGCTGATCGCTCCCAGTAGCCGGCCGCCGGGTGATCAGCTGATCGCTCCCTGCAGCCAGCCGCCGGGTGATCAGCTGAGCGCTGTCACTTGCCGGCGGCCGGGCATGCCGGTGGCCGGTCGCTCAGCTGAGCGCTGTCGCTTGCCGACGGCCGGGCGCTCAGCTGAACGTTTGGCCACCGTGAGCCAAAATAAAGTTTGATTTAAAAAAAAAAAAAAAAAAAAGAGCATGCGCAGTGGAATCCAGAGGATTCCGCTGCTCAAAATAACGTTACATGCTGCGTTCCTCCCGCTGGGCGGAAGCAACGGAGCGTCGCCCAGCGGAAGCAACGCAGGTCCTTTTGGTACAATCCGTCACCCATACAAGTCTATGGGAAACAGTGGAATCCGTTAATGGATTCCGCTGTTTTCCAAAAGGGCGGATTGTAACGGAAGGAAATAAACGCAAGTGTGAAAGTACCCTAAGACTATGGTCACACTGAGTTTTTTGAGTTCAAAAATGTTCAGTTTTTGGAAGAGTTGGGTTTTTTTTGAGCTTTTTGATTTTGGACAGTGCCTTGTTTGGAGTTTCAAAAACGTGACTTGCACTTTGTTTTCCACCTGTTGTTTTTTAGGGAAAAAAATGTTAAAAAGAATTAAATTCCTCAAGAAATGAAATACAGAATGGATTTTCCATGGAAATAAATAGGAAGAGTCTTCCAAAGAGATTTTGAGCAGCTTTTAAAGGGAACATGTCAGATGATTCATGCTGCATGATTGAAACCAGATGTATTATCTGAAACAATCTGGCGTTTCAGATAATATAAAATACCTTGAAGATCTAGCACTGGAGGTGATTGACAGGTCTGTATGTACATGGGAAGGAGAGACCTGTCAATCATCTGAAGCGATTTTGCATACTCCTCTTCCCTGGAGCCTCTGTGGCATTGCTTCCTTGGTTCCCCGGTCTTGGTGTCCTGGTCTACCTCAATGATATCCCTTCAATGTGATAAGTCATTATCACTGGTGGCTGGATGTCCATAGATAAGCAGAGGACTAGACTGTTGTAGCATCCTATTCTGTGTTCGGCAGTGAGTACTTGTGACAATTTAATGTTTAAGGCAACAGCCCAAAAGTTGGTTGGGATTTAACATCGTTTGCTACCTTTCGTGGCTGATCTGTGGATACAGGTTTGTGGTGGAAACTAGGGTCTAATTCAGATGTACATTTTAGTCTATGTTTTTCATGGCTAGAACACATGCCCTTTATAGTCAATGGGGTTATTCGCATGTTTCTTTTTCTTTGCAGACCAGTTGTTCTTCATTCCCACAAAAAAAAAAGAGACATCTTTTTTTTGTACCCTATTTGTGGATCAAACTCACCCTTTCAAGTGATTATGGCTGACAATGAAATAGACAGAACACAGATACCATCCAAGTTCTGTCCATTTTTGTTTTACTTTTTATTGGTAGAAGAAGCTCGAGAACCTTTTTCATACAAGAAAATCAGATGCCGCTCTGATAAAAGATCGGATCCAACACACTGCGACTCTCTTTCCCTCTGCCGGGGGCTCCTGTATCTGGAGAAATCAGAAGAGATACAGTGCCTTGTGAAAGTATTCGGCCCCTTGAATTTTTCAACCTTTTCCCACACTTCAGGCTTCAAACATAAAGATAGAAATGTTAATGTTCTGGTGAAGAATCAACAACAAGTGGACACAATTGTGAAGGTGAATGATATTTATTGCTTATTTTAAATTTTTGTAAAAAATAAATAGCTGAAAATTGGGGCGTGCAATATTATTCGTCCCCTTTAAGTTAATACTTTGTAGCGCCCCCTTTTGCTGTGATTACAGCACAAGTCGCTTGGGGTATGTGTCTATCAGTTTTGCACATGGAGAGGCTGAAATTCTCGCCCATTCTTCCTTTGCAAACAGCTCGAGCTGAGTGAGGTTGGATGGAGAGCGTTTGTGAACAGCAGTTTTCAGCTCTTTCCACAGATTCTCGATTGGGTTCAGGTCTGGACTGTGACTTGGCCATTCTAACACCTGGATACGTTTATTTGTGAACCATTCCATTGTAGATTTTGCTTTATGTTTTGGATCATTGTCTTGTTGGAAGACAAATCTCCGTCCCAGTCTCAGATCTTTTGCAGACTCCAACAGGTTTTCTTCAAGAATGGTCCTGTATTTGGCTCCATCCATCTTCCCATCAATTTTAAGCATCTTCCCTGTCCCTGCAGAAGAAAAGCAGGCCCAAACCATGATGCTGTCACCACCATGTTTGACAGTGGGGATGGTGTGTTCAGGGTGATGAGCTGTGTTGCTTTACGTCAAACATATCTTTTGGCATTTTGCCCAAAAAGTTTGATTTTGGTTTCATCTGACCAGAGCCCCTTCTTCCACATGTTTGGTGTCTCCCAGGTGGTTTGTGGCAAACTTTAAACAACACTTTTTATGGAAGAAATGGCTTTCTCCTTGCCACTCTTCCATAAAGACCAGATTTGTGCAGTGTACGACTGATTATTGTCCTATGGACAGACTCTCCCACCTCAGCTGTAGATCTCTGCAGTTCATCCAGAGTGATCATGGGCCTCTTGGCTGCATCTCTGATCAGTCTTCTCCTTGTTTGACATGAAATATCTGGGTCTTGGTAGATTTGCAATGGTATGATACTCCTTCCATTTCAATATGATCGCTTGCACACAGCTTCTTGGGATGTTTAAAGTTTAGGAAATCTTTTTGCAACCAAATCCGGCTTTAAACCTTTCCACAACAGTATCACGGACCTGCCTGTTGTGTTCCTTGGTCTTCATGATGCTCTCTGTGCTTTAAACAGAACACTGAGACTATCACAGAGCAGGTGCCATTATACGGAGACTTGATTACACACAGGGGCTTATATTTATCATCATCAGTCATTTAGGACAACATTGGATCATTCAGAGATCCTCAATGCACTTCTGGAGTGAGTTTGCTGCACTGATAGTAAAGGGGATGAATAATATTGCACGCCCCAATTTTCAGTTATTTATTTTTTACAAAAAATTAAAATAAGCAATAAATATTGTTAAACTTCACAATTGTGTCCACTTGTTGATTCTTCACCATAAAATGTAAATTTTATGTTTGAAGCCTGAAATGTGGGAAAAGGTTGAAAAATTCAAGGGGGCCGAATACTTTCGCAAGGCACTGTAACTGCCACCCAAACAATCAGCCAAACCATCATTTGGCCAGCAGCTAACTAAAGGATATGTGGCCCCTTAGGCTACTTTCACACATCCGGTTTTTTCTCTGCAGCACAATACGGCGCGCTGCAGAAAAACCGCAACCGTTTTTTTTTGCCGTCGGTTGCGGGTTTTTTTGCATAGACTTACATTAGTGACGTATTGTGCTGCATGGGCTTGCGTTCGGTCCGTTTTTTGCCGCATGCGGCAGATTTAGCTGATGCCGCGGCCGGATGGAACATTCCCTGGCACGTTTTTTGCTCCGGCAAAAAAAAACGCATTGCGCCGCATCCGGCCGCTGCACCGCATCCGGCCGCTGCACCGCA
Organism: Anomaloglossus baeobatrachus; assembly: GCF_048569485.1. Taxonomy (NCBI): domain Eukaryota; kingdom Metazoa; phylum Chordata; class Amphibia; order Anura; family Aromobatidae; genus Anomaloglossus; species Anomaloglossus baeobatrachus. Next base: position 156,996,964 of record NC_134363.1, on the reverse strand, counting down.
TTTTTCAATGCATGCCTATGGACGCCGGATGCGTCGCGATGAGGAAAAAAACGCATCCGGCCACCGCATGCGGTTTCTTCCACTGCGCATGTTCAGTAGCGTGCCGCAACCGGAAAAAAACGGACGGGCCGCATGTAAAAACTTATGCAAAGGATGCGGTGTTTTCGCCGCATCCGTTGCATAGCTTGCACAGCCGGATTGAGCCGCACTGCTCAAACCGGATGTGTGAAAGTAGCCTTACTCCTGTAGGGAGCAGTCAGACTGTGGAGTGCCGACCACAAGAGGTAGTAATGGCAGATACTATAACAGCTTTTATATCAGGGCTGGATGATTTCCTCCGTACACACATTGTCGGTTATAAATGACTTAATGACAAAAATGTATAATTGGTGGAGGAAGAGGGAACTAGATGGACCGGGGGCTTTTTTCAACCTACAGTCAGGGTCAGAAATATTTGGACAGTGACACAAGTTTTGTTATTTTAGCTGTTTACAAAAACATGTTCAGAAATACAATTATATATATATAATATGGGCTGAAAGTGCACACTCCCAGCTGCAATATGAGAGTTTTCCCATCCAAATCGGAGAAAGGGTTTAGGAATCATAGCTCTGTAATGCATAGCCTCCTCTTTTTCAAGGGACCAAAAGTAATTGGACAAGGGACTCTAAGGGCTGCAATTAACTCTGAAGGCGTCTCCCTCGTTAACCTGTAATCAATGAAGTAGTTAAAAGGTCTGGGGTTGATTACAGGTGTGTGGTTTTGCGTTTGGAAGCTGTTGCTGTGACCAGACAACATGCGGTCTAAGGAACTCTCAATTGAGGTGAAGCAGAACATTCTGAGGCTGAAAAAAAGAAAAAATCCATCAGAGAGATAGCAGACATGCTTGGAGTAGCAAAATCAACAGTCGGGTACATTCTGAGAAAAGAGGAATTGACTGGTGAGCTTGGGAACTCAAAAAGGCCTGGGCGTCCACGGATGACAACAGTGGTGGATGATCGCCGCATACTTTCTTTGGTGAAGAAGAACCCGTTTACAACATCAACTGAAGTCCAGAACACTCTCAGTGAAGTAGGTGTATCTGTCTCTAAGTCAACAGTAAAGAGAAGACTCCATGAAAGGAAATACAAAGGGTTCACATCTAGATGCAAACCATTCATCAATTCCAAAAATAGACAGGCCAGAGTTAAATTTGCTGAAAAACACCTCATGAAGCCAGCTCAGTTCTGAAAAAGTATTCTATGGACAGATGAGACAAAGATCAACCTGTACCAGAATGATGGGAAGAAAAAAGTTTGGAGAAGAAAGGGAACGGCACATGATCCAAGGCACACCACATCCTCTGTAAAACATGGTGGAGGCAACGTGATGGCATGGGCATGCATGGCTTTCAATGGCACTGGGTCACTTGTGTTTATTGATGACATAACAGCAGACAAGAGTAGCCGGATGAATTCTGAAGTGTACCAGGATATACTTTCAGCCCAGATTCAGCCAAATGCCGCCAAGTTGATCGGACGGCGCTTCATAGTATAGATGGACAATGACCCCAAGCATACAGCCAAAGCTACCCAGGAGTTCATGAGTGCAAAAAAGTGGAACATTCTGCAATGGCCAAGTCAATCACCAGATCTTAACCCAATTGAGCATGCATTTCACTTGCTCAAATCCAGACTTAAGACGGAAAGACCCACAAACAAGCAAGACCTGAAGGCTGCGGCTGTAAAGGCCTGGCAAAGCATTAAGAAGGAGGAAACCCAGCGTTTGGTGATGTCCATGGGTTCCAGACTTAAGGCAGTGATTGCCTCCAAAGGATTCGCAACAAAATATTCAAAATAAAAATATTTTGTTTGGGTTTGGTTTATTTGTCCAATTACTTTTGACCTACTAAAATGTGGAGTGTTTGTAAAGAAATGTGTACAATTCCTACAATTTCTATCAGATATTTTTGTTCAAACCTTCAAATTAAACGTTACAATCTGCACTTGAATTCTGTTGTAGAGGTTTCATTTCAAATCCAATGTGGTGGCATGCAGAGCGCAACTCGCGAAAATTGTGTCACTGTCCAAAGATTTCTGGACCTAACTGTATGTAACTATAATAACTTCCACTTGTCTCTGGTGATGCTTAAGTGGGTGTAAGTGGCTTGATTTTATATTTTCGGAGAGCTAATCAGTCTGGATGTGCTGTCTCGCTGTTTAACAAGATATTTCATTGTTCTGCTCCGTGCACATCTAATTTCTTCACTATAACTAATTGTTATTTTGGATTAGATCCACCTGATAGTAAAAAATGATTGCATTTCTCATCTGCAGCTTTTTATTGTAGTAGTTTAACCCTTGTTCCGTCTCCTGATTTATGTGTATCCATCGCATATTGTAGATTATTCATTAAAGAGCTGAGTTGGCCACTTATCAAATGGATAAGATGGACTCCGATCTTGGTGGTTTGCAGTTTCCAGTAATGATACATGGCCTGAAAACTCTGTAACCCTCGTCATCCAGAATATATGATCCATTCAAAGTACATTTCACATAGATTAGTTGGATAATTAGATCTATTGGAAAAGTGGATCTATTTTCCAGTAATCTGCAGCAGCGGATATAGTGTATGCTTCAGACTTTCCCCACTGTGCTTCCATCTAATGAACTACTCTTTATGCCCCTTTAGAAGTTCGTATAAAACTGTGTACGTGCGGCACGATCCGTTTTTATTTTCATCACTCATCTGTGTGTTCGCTTCTTAAAAACATGCTTTAGTTCTATATTATCCTTGTGTCATCCGTATTTTTCCGGTATGGATCCAGAAAATGAAATTTCAAAGGTTTCAATGTTAAACATATCTAGCACACGGATGAAACACTTATGGCACATGGACGCCACATGGATGGCACACAGACACCGCATGGATGGCACATGGACGCCACATGGATGGCACACAAACACCACATGGATGGCACACAGACACCACATGGATGGCACACAGACACCACATGGATGGCACACAGACACCACATGGATGGCACACAGACACCACATGGATGGCACACAGACACCGCATGGATGGCACACAGACACCGCATGGATGGCACATAGACACCACATGGATGGCACACAGACACCGCATGGATGGCACACAGACACCGCATGGATGGCACACAGACACCACATGGATGGCACACGTACACCACATGGATGGCACACGTACACCACATGGATGGCACACGTACACCACATGGATGGCACACGTACACCACATGGATGGCACACAGACACCACATGGATGGCACACAGACACCGCATGGATGGCACACAGACACCACATGGATGGCACACGTACACCACATGGATGGCACACAGACACCACATGGATGGCACACAGACACCGCATGGATGGCACACAGACACCGCATGGATGGCACACAGACACCACATGGATGGCACATGTACACCACATGGATGGCACACAGACACCACATGGATGGCACACAGACACCACATGGATGGCACACAGACACCACATGGATGGCACACGTACACCGCATGGATGGCACACAGACACCGCATGGTTGGCACACAGACACCACATGGATGGCACACAGACACCACATGGATGGCACACAGACACCACATGGATGACACACAGACACCACATGGATGGCACACAGACACCGCATGGATGGCACACAGACACCACTTGGATGGCACATGTACTTCACATGAATGGCACACGTAAACCACATGGATGGCACACAGTCAGCACACGTACTCCACATGAACGGCACACGGACGCCACATGGATTGGCACACGGACGCCACATGGATGGCACACGGACAGCATACGTACACCACATGGATAGCACACATATGCCACATAGATGGCACACGTACACCACATGGATGGCACATGGATGGCACACGGACAGCACGCATATAGCATATGGATGGAACACAGATTGTACACTGATGCTATCCGTGTGCTCTATGTGTTTACAGAGATCCATACCATTCTTCTGGCCATTGTCATCCATGCTGCTGGAAAACAACAGACATATCTCCTTATGGTTCACATGGATACATGGATACTTGAGCAGCCCCATAGGTTATAATAGCATCCGTGAAAAAAATGTCACACGAACAGTTGGCACACAGGAAACAGGAACGTGTGACGGGGACCTTATAAAGAAATCATTACATCTAATGTTCCAATGTGTCGCACAAAACACCTGGCCGTAGGCAAAAGGGCTTTCCTGTTATTGGTAAATCCCTATTTAAAAAAAAAACAAACAGAGCTGGACCCCAGAAGGATGAGTAAAGCACTGTTCTTGGTATCTGATATTGTCAGCAGAAGGTTTTTAACCCAGATAGAGGCATTGGAGTTAGGGTCCCGGTATATTGAGATACACCTTGCCGTTGGTTATCGGGTTCACATGCATTGGCCAATACATATGCTAAGTATTTCTTTTATTTTTCAAAATATTCCTATAGCAGTAATGCAGAACCAGAGTTCCCTTATTCATTGTTAGCATTTTAGAGTGCAGCTGTATGTGTTTTGTAGTTATATTGGGTTTTCAGCTAGCAATTATTCACACCTGATGCATGTGCGGGTCAGTTTTTTTTATATATTTGATATTGTCATCAGCTCTGATGTCACATCGACAGCTCAGCAGTTCTGCCCAAATTGTCAGCATGAGCTGCTGAGCTCACTGATTGGCTGCAGCGCTGTTAATATAATGTCAGTGCTGCAGAAAATAACAGACAGCAGAGACTCAGCATGGAACCTGAGAAGAGTGAGTAAAGCACTGATTGGCTGTAGCGCTCTTAATATGACGTCAGTGCTGCAGACAATAACAGGCAGCAGAGACTCAGTGTGGAACCTGGGAAGAGTGAGTAAAGCACTGATTGGCTGCGGCGCTGTTAATATGACGTTAGTGCTGCAGATAATAACAAACAGCAGAGAACCTGGGAAGAGTGAATAAAGCACTGATTGGCTGCAGCACTGTTAATATGACGTCAGTGCTAAAGACAATAAGAGACAGCAGAGACTCAGCGTGGAACCTGGGAAGAGTGAGTAATGCACTGATTGGCTGTAGCGCTGTTAATATGATGTTAGTGCGGCAGACAATAACAGACAGCAGAGACTCGGTGTGGAACCTGGGAAGAGTGAGTAAATCACTGATTGGTTGCGGCGCTGTTAATATGACTTTAGTACTGCAGACAATAACAGACAGCAAATAACCTGGGAAGAGTGAATAAAGCACTGATTGGCTGCAGTGCTGTTAATATGACATTAGTGCTGCAGACAATAACAGACAGCAGAGACTCAGCGTGGAACCTGGGAAGAGTGAATAAAGCATTGATTGGCTGCAGCGCTGTTATTATGACTTTAGTAGTGCAGACAATAACAGACAGCAGAGAACCTGGGAAGAGTGAATAAAGCACTGATTGGCTGCAGCACTGTTAATATGACGTCAGTGCTGCAGACAATAAGAGACAGCAGAGACTCCGCGTGGAACCTGGGAAGAGTGAGTAAAGCTCTGATTGGCTGCAGCGCTGTTAATATGACGTTAGTGCTGCAGACAATAACACAGCAGAGACTCAGCGTGGAACCTGGGAAGAGTGAGTAAAGCATTGATTGGCTGCAGCACTGTTAATATGACGTTAGTACTGCAGACAATAACAGACAGCAGAGAACCTGGGAAGAGTGAATAAAGCACTGATTGGCTGCAGCGCTGTTAATATGATGTTAGTGCTGCAGGCAATAACAGACAGCAGAGATTCAGCGTGGAGCCTGGGAAGAGTGAGTAAAGCTCGGCTTTTTTTTTTTTTTTTGTATTTTTTTGAAGTAACAACTGTGTCTGAAGAGATAAGGGTTTTCTGAGAACCCTTTTAATAGTGGTCAGATATGAGTCTGAATCTATGCCAATGTATGTAAAGCGCTGTGGAATTAATAGCGCTATATAAATTAATAAATATTATTATTAATCTGCTGGATAGAGTATTAAAGGATCTATTCCTAATATAGCATTCAGGTTTATACTTGTTTTTTGTGCAATATAATTACTATTACCTGCTGCCAGTATATCCAGGATGTGTGCCGAGCTCTGCAACATCTGTTCCCTGTGCACATGTTTGACTGGCACGCTTCAAAAAAGAGCAGCATACTGCAATGTCCATGTTCTCATGGGGACGCGGTATGATTACAGCGATGGGAAGCCCTTTCCCACGTTCTCCCACCTCATTCTGAAGCCTGTCCCCATTGTGTAGCGCACTCTCCACCTGCTCTGCTGGGATCAGGGTATTATCCTCAGGCAATTCACAGTCAATTTACCATGCTGTAATAGATGCCTCCTCTATTGTCCTGCTGAATGCATGTATTGGCTATGTGAGTGTGGGAAAGTCTGACAGGTCCGGGACTCATGCTTTTGTATGCAAGCTCTGGGGTATAAATAGAGGAAGCCCTGACTCCACATCTCAGATCACTTCTAGCTCAGAACTGGAAACCCAGCACTCGTCTAAGCATGGCACCTACCAGCATGACTGCGGATAACCTCTCCCCAAAGGAAAAAAACAAAGTAAGTGTCCTTTCGCCTTTACTAATGCACATTACTGTCTTAAGAGTTTATGTTTTATTCTCCATGTATGAACCGGTTGACTTATATTTTTGCATTATTTTTATTCTTAGCTGAGAAAACCCATTGTAGAGAAGATGCGCAGAGATAGGATTAATAGCTGCATCGAGCAACTCAAGCTTCTTCTAGAAAAGGAGTTCCGCAAGCAACAACCCAATGTCAAACTGGAGAAGGCCGACATATTGGAGATGGCCGTGAGCTACTTGCAACAACAAAAAAGTAAGTAGAGTCATAGTTCTCATCTTGTTTCTCTGTTTGTTTCTCTCACTGAGAGCAATCAATCAGTTCTCATTGCGTCACGTAAGGTCTAAGACCATGATGAAGCTCTAAAATCCAAACTTGTACAGAAGTCTTACGTACCTCTTGTCATTTCTTTCCAGATCAACCCCAGAACATCTCTGGTGAACATCTACAGCAGGATTACAACCAAGGTTATTCCTGGTGCGTCAAAGAAGCTCTACAGTTCCTGCGTCACGATGACCCAAAAGGTGGAGAGACCAAAACCAAATTGCTCAACCATTTGAAGGTCCCACAGAATATCCCTGCCTTCGTCCACCCTTGCGACCAAAAAAAAGTCACCTTGGTGAATGGTCCAGCAAAGATCTGGAGACCTTGGTGAACTTCAGGACTTTACAAAGAATAATCAAGGGACTATGACATAAGTAATGGACTTCTGCCAGTAAGGAACGGTGTTCTACAAAAGTACGTTTGGATAAAGCGGAAAAAAAAAAGCTCTTCAGCATCTGAAAGAGACTGTCGTATTATCCTAAGGATAACTTCAAAAAGTACTCAACGTTTTACTCGTTGGGGGACATTATGTTGCCTTGCAACGTTTAAGTGGTTATTGTATGACCCTATAGGGCAGGAGAACGCCTGGTGAAGGAGTTTCTAGTCTTGCTCCATCTGCAATGTGTATCTTCTAAGAAGATTGTGTTAGAAGGCAGGTTATTGAGAATGGTTTCCATTCTTACGTGTTTCTTCCGTGAAGACTCCATGTGGCCTTAGTATTCCTAATGGAAAAATCAAAAAGGTTTTCACATTTTACTACTTCTATGAAGCTTGTCATGTAAAGGCTTTTGTCTATGAGGCAACTTGAACCCTCCAGAAGCCATAGATGCCTTATAATTGTCTGTAACTTTGTTTTTAAGTGTCTATATAACCATACTGTATTCTCCAAGAAGAAAGCTATTTGAGGTGATGCTGTGTACCTGAATGGGTTTTATATAGTCAGCATGTTCCATGGAGACGTCTCCGGAGCATCCTGAGAAGCCGTATCTTTTATAAGGATGACTGTTGTAAGCTGTGATGAAGTATTGCTCAGAATGTCTAAGGAATACTCGTCTAATTGCATTAAAAAAAACTTTACTTTTTGTTTTAAAAAAGACGCCGTACAGAATATTTTTGTATGGTAACTGCAAATGTGGTTACTTGTATTGAATTGTATTTTGCATCCCCAGGATGTATTTTTTTTTTATGTATTATATCGTACACAGAAACTGTGATTTTATAGTCTCACAAGGCTAAAGGAATATTAAAAAAATGAAAAAATAAAATATTCCCTAAACTGAATTCTTTTTTGTCCACCGTGTTCTTCTTTTTGATATTATATTTCACTGTGTATAATTGCACCAACATTTAGGGTATGTGCACATGGGTTGTACGCAGTGGATTTTCCATACTGATTTTTCTGGGGGAGGTTGCGATCACCGGTTTATCAGCGTGATATCACTGCGATCAGATCTTTTTGACATCTCATCTGCATATTGTATAAAAAAAAATAAATACAAAAAACCCCTTGGCTGTAAATTGACTTGCACTGCAGATTTGTAGTATGTCAACTTTTACTGCGGATTTCAGTCTTTGCAAAGCAAAGGATGAAAGGGATGGACATTTGCAGCATTTCTGCAATGAAATCCACAACAAAATCTGCACAGTTTGGTGCAGATTTTGCACTGTGGATGTCTTGTGTCTACATACCCTACTGTGTTGGGAGCTTTTTGGCCACCGCTACAGTATATGGATTTTTTTTTATACATATGGAGGCCAAATTGTTCAAACTCTGGTAATTTGTCACTATTCCATCCAGCATCATCCAATAAAAAAAAATAATAAACCACATGGGATACACTTCGTACAATTAAAGGGTACTTTACATGCTGCGACATCGCTAGCGATCTCGTTAGCGATGTGAAATTCTAGATCGCAAGTGCGATCTTTCGAGATAGCACATAGGTCATTTTACGCATGTGCGATCTCGAAAGATCGCACTTGCAATCTAGAATTTCACATCGCTAACGAGATCACTAGTGATGTCGCAGCATGTAAAGTACCCTTTTAAGTCCTATGACCTCTATCACAGACTTAAATCTTAAGAGCCTTTCCCGGTATATGTGTATGGAAGGAGAAAACTCATTGTGAAGGGAACCATAGAGAATTCCTGTCCTAGCAATTCCATAATGTAATTATAAAAGGAGTCTGTCAGCTCTAACTGCCATTATAAGGCTGGGGCCACACGGGTACTAATACGATCCTCGCATGACACTCATCTCAGGCTGGCAGCACAGCGGGAGCTGAGTGTCATGTGAGTGTCACTGCGACTGAGGTCCGATCATGCGATCGGACCTCAGCTGCAGGGGGCGGGCCGGCGCTGAGGAGGGGTGTGCCAGCGCTGAGGAGGAGAGGGAGGGATTTATCACTCTCTCCTCTGTAGCCGGCTATTGCCATTCTCGTCCTGCACTCGTGGTACACCAGTGTATTGCGAGTGCAGTGCGATCTTTCTCTTGCCCCGTAGACTTGAATGGGTGCGAGAGAAAGAGGGAAACACAGTCACCGCCAAGGCTACAGTTCCCAGGGCCAGAGCCTGCGGGCAAAAGGGGCTCCCTCAGCATCCATCCAAGCTGGGGAGCGGGTTACCAGTGGGAAGCCATTGGAACCGTAAACACAACACAGGTGCAGGGAAAGGCAGTCACCATCAACCTACCAGGAGGAGAACAACAGCAGCCGCCTGTGGGACCCGTCCATCCAGCCGTTTGTTTGACCAGAGACTCTGTGTGAATTACTGGCTGAGTGAGTACCACCGTGCCGTGTGGCACAGCGCTGCCCCCGTGACCCTGCACCTCACCAGGCCCCGTAACCCGCCTGCATCCCTACCCCTCACCGGGCCCCGGGACAACCAACCCCCCTACCCACGGAGGGGAGAACCAACATCCAAGCTGCTCCCTGTCATCGCTCCCGGGATCCCCGTCCAGAGCAGCGGTGGTGTCACAACATCACCACAACCGTGGGTGGCGTCACGGACAATATCCTCCAAACCACACACCAACCCCCCTTTCAATCACGGGCGAGGAACGCCGCTCAAGTCCCTGGGATCCGGCCCACCGCTCGAGCCACCACCGAGCAGCAGCAGCAGCAGCAGCCGGACCCGAGCAGTGGGTGAGCGCAGCGTCCCCTCCTCCGCCCGCGACACTAGTGCCATTGGCACCCATGACTGATGAATTTGGGGAATGACGCTTGCTCTAAAAAGACTGAATAGCAAAGAAACAGCTACTGGTGCACAAATTGCTGGGCAGTATATGTGACGCCCTGGACAAGCTAGGGGTCACAGGTAATGACATCACCACACCCTACACCCCGGTTAGGCACATCAAAGCTAGACCAGAAATCCTTGTTGCCCTCTCCAGGGCTGATGTCAACACCAGGGGGTGGAGTCAGGCGGTTGGTCTCCACCCACCAAGGAGTTCACAGTCCTGGAGGAGGGAAAACACAGGCAGTCAGAGGGAGAGTTTATCTCAGGCAGAGCTTGAGTGGTAGAGGAGCAAGTGTGAGGAGAAAAGTGACAGCAACAGAGCCTGAATTTAGTCCGGGTGTGTGCCCCGGACAGAGACAGCAAGGTTAGCAGACGGCGGTGACCGTCTGCAGGAGTGGCCTATCGGAGGTGCCGTGAGGACCGTGGACGGGTGGTGACCCGGCGGTACCGGACCGGTACACAAGGAGAAGCCAGCACCATTGGCAGGGGCCTTTCGGATCCCGGCAAGGCTAGCAGTCGCCGTAAATTTGCCAAATCCGTCAGTGAAGGGGACCTCCGGGTTTCCAAACAACTAAGTCCCGATCGAAGGCAACAGTCCAACCGTATGAGAGAGACACCGCCACCGCCAAGGCACCAGTTTCTCAGGGCCAGCGCCTGCGGGCAAAGAGGGGCTCCTCCGGCCCATATCCAAGTCGGGGAGCGGGTTACCGGTGGGAATCCATCGCTACCAACATTACACAAGGTGCAGGGAAAGAGACAGTCACCATTAACTACCGGGGAAAAGCAACAGCAGCCGTCCGTGGGAACCGTCTTTCCAGCCGTGTGTTTTACCAAGAACTGTGTCAACGTCTCAGGCTGAGTGAGCACCACCGTGCCGTACGGCACAGCGCTGCCCCCGCGACCCTGCACCTCACCAGGCCCCGCACCCGGCCTGCCATCCACCCCTACCCCATCACCGGGCCCCGGGACAACCAACCCCCTACCCACGGAGGGGAGAAATAACAACAAAGCTGCTCCCTGTCACCGCTCCCGGGATCCCCATACAGAGCAGCGGTGGTGTCCACACAATCACCACAACCGTGGGTGGCGTCACGGACAATAAATCCCCAAAACCAAACCCCTTTTCACTCATGGGCGAGGAGCGCCGCTCGAGTCCCCGGGATCCGGCCCATCGCTCGAGCCACCGAGCAGCAGCCGCAGCAGCAGCGGCAGCCGGACCCGAGCAGTGGGAGAGCGCAGCGTCCCCTCCTCCGCCCGCAACAACTTGGCGTCACGAACAGGATCTTACCGCTCTGCCGTCTGGTAGAGGTGCGCCTTGTTACCGCCGGAGGTGTCCGGCCAGAAAATTTCAGAAGCCGCCATCTTTGGCGCGAAAAGTTCCCGCTCGAGCGTCTCCTCGAGTAGTGGAGGCGCGAAGGCCAAAACCCCGCCCCGATAGAGGAGGAGCCGAAAAGAAACTAAGGGGGACGAAATGGCGGCTGGCTGCATGTGAGCGCGGCTATGGAAGCAGGGACACCAGGACCCTGCGGCCACTGACTGGTTCCTGGAAGAGGTCGCTGCTAAAGATGCTGAGTCTGACCGACAACACCGTGGTCCCCGCGCCTGGCCTCGCAGCGTGGGTGGAAGTCCGGACCGTCCAGCTAAGCAGCCGTCTGCAGGTCCGCATGCAGCTCCTCCTGGAGGAGTGGGAGGCCGACATGGTGGAAGTGGTGGCGGCCATACGGAGACGCGAGGTGGAGGGAGTCTTGGAAGGGAGGGTAAGTGACCCACGCCTCTGTACCCCTAGTGGGTCGGTCATCGCGGCTGAGGGACCCGGTCCATACCCGCTCGCCCTGCTACCTCCCCCGCTACCCGTGTTGGCTGCTGCTGCCCCGCCACTAGGCCCGCTACCACCACCACCGGTAGCGGTACCCTGCCAATCCGCCCCGGCGGACCGACCTGCAGCAGAAGCTCATGACCGCCCTGATCCGCTTCCATGGAAGAAGCCGAAGGCTGAGGCCGTCAGCAAAGATGCACTGGAGGCACGGCGGGGATGCAGCTGCCAGGAGGCAGAGCAGGCCATGTCACAGCGGGGTCCCTCATTACTGAAGGTGCCGGTCGTAGCCGACACGGAGGGACTCTGGCTGGGTCCGTCCCCCGCACACGCTGAACCGGAGCAAGCAAAAGTGCTCCATACTGGGAGCGGCGGCAATGGCAGCTGCGCAGAGAGATCGATGTCCGAGAGAGGTGTAGAGCGCATGTGCATGCCCGCATGAATATAGAGGAAGATCACCCGCAGCGAGCTACCATCGGGGTCCACAGCGGTGCACCATGTGAAGGTGGCACTAGAGCCCCGCGATTGAGAATGGACTGTTAAGCAGTAAAAGTCGGCGGTCCTCCGCCTAAAAGTTGTCCCCGTTGGGACCACCAGAGTGCTGTTCACAGTTTGAAAAGTTTGAAAATGAATGATAAGTGAATGATACCGATGAGGTCACCTGATTGCCATCTGATTTACTGCTGATTGAAACCGGTCGTTGCCGGCACCGTTGTCCCCGTGGGGACCGTCTGAAGTTGCGTAAGGGACTCCTTACGGACAAGCCCGTGAACTTGCAGGGCAACCACAAACTTGTGGCATGTAAATAAAAATGTTTGTTGCAGCTCCCACCGTTACCACCTCCGGAGAGGCAGATTGGAGGAAGGGCCCGCAGTGGAGTAGGCTGGGGCCCAGCCACCACCGGAACCGGTGGCAATCCTCTGGGGGTTTCAGGGGGTTCCCCATGGACGTGGGTCCCCTGAAAAGGACAGAACCCGCTCGGGCAACTTGTGCAGGACTGGGGTCAAGGGGTGCTGCCTGTTTGCATAGGGGCAGCATCAGGGCCAGGTTACTTGGGTGGGTGAGAGCGGAAGCCGTAACCGTTTAAAAACCGTTTGCAACGTTTAAGAAAAGTGCCTCCCGTTGTGGGATGATGTTCTTCTACTTGTATTGATTTCTTATCTTTCTACAGAAAAATAAAACCGGTGTTGGACGGGCAGCCCGCGGACGGTCTGCATTTTGCTAAGGGGGAATGTGACGCCCTGGACAAGCCAGGGGTCACAGGTAATGACATCACCACACCCCAAACCCCGGTTAGGCACATCAAAGCTAGACCAGAAATCCTTGTTGCCCTCCCCAGGGGCTGATGTCCACACCAGGGGGTGGAGCCAGGCGGTTGGTCTCCACCCACCAAGGAGTTCACAGTCCTGGAGGAGGGAAAACACAGGCAGTCAGAGGGAGAGTTTAGCTCAGGCAGAGCTTGAGTGGTAGAGGAGCAAGTGTGAGGAGAAAAGTGACAGCAACAGAGCCTGAAGTTGGTCCGGGTGTGTGCCCCGGACAGAGACAGCAAGGTTAGCAGACGGCGGTGACCGTCTGCAGGAGTGGCCTATCGCAGGTGCCGTGAGGACCGTGGACGGGTGGTGACCCGGCGGTACCGGACCGGTACACAAGGAGAAGCCAGCACCATTGGCAGGGGCCTTTCGGATCCCGGCAAGGCTAGGAGTCGCCGTAAATTTGCCAAATCCGTCAGTGAAGGGGACCTCCGGGTTTCCAAACAACTAAGTTCCGATCGAAGGCAACAGTCCAACCGTATGAGAGAGACACCGCCACCGCCAAGGCACCAGTTTCTCAGGGCCAGCGCCTGCGGGCAAAGAGGGGCTCCTCCGGCCCATTTCCAAGTCGGGGAGCGGGTTACCGGTGGGAATCCATCGCTACCAACATTACACAAGGTGCAGGGAAAGAGACAGTCACCGTTAACTACCGGGGAAAAGCAACAGCAGCCATCCGTGGGAACCGTCTTTCCAGCCGTGTGTTTTACCGAGAACTGTGTCAACGTCTCAGGCTGAGTGAGTACCACCGTGCCGTACGGCACAGCGCTGCTCCCACGACCCTGCACCTCACCAGGCCCCACACCCGGCCTGCCATCCACCCCTACCCCATCACCGGGCCCCGGGACAACCAACCCCCTACCCACGGAGGGGAGAAATAACAACAAAGCTGCTCCCTGTCACCGCTCCCGGGATCCCCATACAGAGCAGCGGTGGTGTCCACACAATCACCACAACAGTGGGTGGCGTCACGGACAATAAATCCCCAAAACCAAACCCCTTTTCACTCACGGGCGAGGAGCGCCGCTCGAGTCCCCGGGATCCGGCCCATCGCTCGAGCCACCGAGCAGCAGCGGCCGCAGCAGCAGCGGCAGCCGGACCCGAGGAGAGGGAGAGCTCAGCGTGCCCTCCTCCGCCCGCGACATATACATGGGTGTCAGCTGTGTTATACAGTCAGCATCCAAGCCTGACAGCTGTGATTGGAGCTAATAGCTTTTGACAGTGGCCTTTAAGTGGTGTAAAATCAAGGAAGGTGCCCATCTAACGCCCACTGGACCTCATGCAATGAGTGCTGGTGGTAGTAATGGCAGCTGGCGTCCTACTGAAAGTCTCTGTGTCCACAATCTTTGTACATGCCTGTGGTTGGCTTCATAGTTGATAGGTAATTTTACAGTATAAAGTCCCGCCACATGTCCGTATAAAACACGTACATGAAAACCAGTACTAGAGTCGTCACTGTTTTCCCTCATTTTTTTCTGGTATGGATAAAGAATGAAAAGACAAATATACAGCACACAGATTATACACTGATGCCATCCATGTGCTGTACATGTTTTTCACAGACCCATAGACTTGTATTGGCCACTGTCATCCGCCCTGCCGGGAAAAACGAACGTACATGAGGTATAGGTGACAAAAATCGGCCGTGAAGACCAGCATAGATTATAATGGGTGTGTGTGGTGTCCGTGAATAAAAGGGTTGTCAAGATCAGCATAGCTAATAATGGATACAAGTGCCCATGACTAAACGGATGTGAACACCTCCTGACGAAGACGCTTTTTGAAACATATGTTGAGGTTGCCTGCCTTGGTGCTGTGTTCATCATGTGAGTAAATGGATGCTTTAGTCTAGTCTGCCTATTATAATTATGTACTCCTTTTTGTATGCTTTCCTAGCTCTTTGTACCTGTGGCACTGGTCATTTTATTACAGTATATACTGTAGGACCTCCTGCACTATGCACTTGTGAGGCCTACCTTGACAAGGTACTATCTAGCCCATGGATTTTTCCCTAATTTATATCTTGCTAGTACAAGCTTTAGGCTACTGCGTTTTTTTGCATATTGGAGTATATACTCAGCATTTGTCACTTTATTGATAGAGGTTCCCTTCCCTTGCACTTTGCACTTTATTCTAAGGCCCCATTTTTTGCTGATATACGCAACCAGTAATTATAGGCAGCTACTCACATGCTATATAATTAAATATATCTATGATTTTTTTTAAATCTGATTAGAATACCAATCAATTGATATATTCATCACCGAGTATTGGCGTATTTATGCAGTGTATTGTATTGTGGACTATTTGTTTTCATCTATTGCTTTTATGTGTTTTTTTTTCAATAAAAATCTAATTTTTAGCCGAATACTTTGTTTTTTTCTAGTGTTACTAGGATGTGAAGACCAGCATAGGTTATAATGGGTGCATGTGGTGTCCATATATAAATGGATGGGAAGACCAGCATAGGTTATAATGGGTGCATGTGGTGTCCATATATAAATGGATGGGAAGACCAGCATAGGTTATAATGGGTGCATGTGGTGTCCGTATATAAATGGATGTGAAGAGCAGCATAGATTATAATGGATGCGTGTGGTGTCCATATATAAATGGATGGGAAGACCAGCATAGGTTATAATGGGTGCATGTGGTGTCCGTATATAAATGGATGTGAAGACCAGCATAGATTATAATGGGTGCGTGTGGTGTCCATGTATAAACGGATGTGAAGACCAGCATAGGTTATAATGGATGCGTGTGGTGTCCATGTATAAACGGATGTGAAGACCAGCATAGGTTATAATGGGTGCGTGTGGTGTCCATGTATAAACGGATGTGATGACCAGCATAGATTATAATGGGTGCGTGTGGTGTCCATGTATAAAACGGATGTGATGACAAGCATAGATTATAATGGGTGCGTGTGGTGTCCATGTATAAATGGATGTGAAGGCCAGCATAGGTTATAATGGGTGCGTGTGGTGTCCATGTATAAACGGATGTGAAGACCAGCCATAGGTTATAATGGGTGCGTGGGGTGTCCATGTATAAACGGATGTGATGACCAGCATAGATTATAATGGGTGCGTGGGGTGTCCATGTATAAATGGATGTGAAGACCAGCATAGGTTATAATGGGTGCGTGGGGTGTCCATGTATAAACGGATGTGAAGACCAGCATAGATTATAATGGGTGCGTGGGTGTCCATGTATAAATGGATGTGAAGACCAGCATAGATTATAATGGGTGCGTGGGGTGTCGGTGTATAAACGGATGTGATGACCAGCATAGATTATAATGGGTGCGTGTGGTGCCTGTGTATAAACGGATGTGAAGACCCAGCATAGGTTATAATGGGTGCGTGGGGTGTCGGTGTATAAACGGATGTGATGACCAGCATAGATTATAATGGGTGCGTGTGGTGTCTGTGTATAAACTGATGTGAAGACCAGCATAGATTATAATGGGTGCGTGGGGTGTCGGTGTATAAACGGATGTGATGACCAGCATATATTATAATGGGTACGTGTGGTGTCTGTATATAAATGGATGTGAAGACCAGCATAGGTTATAATGGGTGCATGTGGTGTCCGTGAATTCAATGGATGTGAAGACCAGCATAGATTTATAATGGGTGCGTGTGGTGTCCGTGTATAAACGGATGTGAAGACCAGAATAGGTTATAATGGGTGCATGTGGTGTCCGTGTATAAACGGATGTGAAGAGCAGCATAGGTTATAATGGGTGCGTGTGGTGTCCGTGTATAAACGGATGTAAAGACCAGAATAGGTTATAATGGGTGCGTGTGGTGTCCGAGAAAAAAAAACGGAACGTGAAGACCAGCATAGGTTATAATGGGTGCGTGTGGTGTCCATGTATAAACGGATGTGAAGACCAGCATAGGTTATAATGGGTGCGTGTGGTGTCCGTGTATAAACGGATGTGAAGACCAGCATAGGTTATAATGGGTGCGTGTGGTGTCCGTGTATAAACGGATGTGAAGAGCAGCATAGGTTATAATGGGTGCGTGTGGTGTCCATGTATAAACGGATGTAAAGACCAGCATAGGTATAATGGGTGCGTGTGGTGTCCGTGTATAAACGGGATGTAAAGACCAGCATAGGTTATAATGGGTGCGTGTAAGTGTCCGTGTATAAATGGATGTGAAGA
The DNA here is from genome assembly GCF_048569485.1 of Anomaloglossus baeobatrachus. Lineage (NCBI taxonomy): Eukaryota > Metazoa > Chordata > Amphibia > Anura > Aromobatidae > Anomaloglossus > Anomaloglossus baeobatrachus. The sequence goes on along the minus strand of NC_134363.1, from coordinate 156,979,513 downwards.
CCAGCATAGGTTATAATGGGGTGCGTGTGGTGTCCGTGTATAAACGGATGTGAAGACCAGCATAGGTTATAATAGGTGCGTGTGGTGTCCATGTATAAAACGGATGTAAAGACCAGCATAGGTTATAATGGGTGCGTGTGGTGTCCGTGTATAAACGGATGTAAAGACCAGCATAGGTTATAATGGGTGCGTGTAGTGTCCGTGTATAAATGGAATGTGAAGACCAGCATAGGTTATAATGGGTGCGTGTGGTGTCCGTGTATAAACGGATGTGAAGACCAGCATAGGTTATAATAGGTGCGTGTGGTGTCATGTATAAACGGATGTAAAGACCAGCATAGGTTATAATGGGTGCGTGTGGTGTCCGTGTATAAACGGATGTAAAGACCAGCATAGGTTATAATGGGTGCGTGTAGTGTCCGTGTATAAACGGATGTGAAGACCAGCATAGGTTATAATGGGTGCGTGTAGTGTCCGTGTATAAACGGATGTGAAGACCAGCATAGGTTATAATGGGTGCGTGTAGTGTCCGTGTATAAACGGATGTGAAGACCAGCATAGGTTATAATGGGTGCGTGTAGTGTCCGTGTATAAATGGATGTGAAGACCAGCATAGGTTATAATGGGTGCGTGTGGTGTCCGTGTATAAACGGATGTGAAGACCAGCATAGGTTATAATGGTGCATGTGGTGTCCATGAATTCAATGGATGTGAAGACCAGCATAGGTTATAATGGTACGTATTGTGTCTGTGAATAAACAGATGATGAGAACCAGCATAGGTTATAATGGGTGCGTGTTGTGTCCGTGAATAAAAATGGAAACTGCACGTACCAGAAACACGGACATGTGATTGTTTACTTTATTATGGGGACAAAAATAATAATAAAAGAGTATTTTAACGCCACTCATTCATGCCAGGCTGTGCAGTGTGTACGTGTGGGGACTCAGGTGACCACACAGACCACTGTGACCTTGGTGGCGGCATCCGCGCACTGTGACCTGCTCCCGCCAGCGCCCCCTCTATTTATACACTCGGTCTGGCCTCATTAGCATAAATTATGCAGAATATATTCAAATGTATGCGCAAGGCTTAGCGGGACATCCAACATGGCGGCAAGCGGAGGCAGAGGGAAGAGTGGAGCCAGCATGGACAAAAGGCAATCACCCTCCCCGCTGACGAGATATTCCGCAACTTGGAGAACGCTAAGCGCTTCGCCATTGACATTGGTGAGTTGGACACCATTAGCCCCGGGCGAGCACGTAGCGTTGCCCAAGTCGCCAATAAATGCCATCAGCCTGCTGCCAGTTCTAGCAAGTTAGCCCCTCTCTACAGTATACTGCCTTTCACCGCATAGCCCTATGGGAAGTGTAGTTTCCTGTAACGCGCATCAGATAGAATGTGCAGTGACTTCAAACTACAACAACCCGAAGTCTTCGCGGCTGCGCTGGTTTCTGGAAGTTGTAGTTTAAGATAAGATCAGGTGAATATGTATCGGGGAACGAAGAACTACATTTCCCGTGATGCTCCTGTAAATATCTGTAGAGACGTGAAGTAGAAAGTAAACAACCTGCTGTAACTGTTTCCACAGCAGTAAAGTACATGGTGCGGTTTTATGATGAATATCGCCAACAGGGTGTTATGTCTCTGTACACTGCAGGCTGGGACCTATTGCTTTGATAAAAGACACTGGTGCTTAATATTAACCCCTTAAGGGAGGATATACCTCTGTTTATATAACGGTGGCCTAAGCTAATGTAGTTGTCTGTAGTATGAATTGAGCCTTACAGACTATATGGTACTGCAGAGCTGCATTCTTAATTCAGCTGGATGGATACCGTCATATGTCACCTGTCTGCAATCCACCTAAAGCTACATAAAGGGATATTCTGCTAACACTGCACTATCCACAGGATGAATGTGACCCCCACAATCTGAGCAAGGGGTTTCTCCTCTGCCAGTGCTGGGTTTATGGTGGTCTGCATCGACTACGGAAACTGGTCCCCTTTCTATCTCTATATCTTGGGACCACTGCAATGGCCAGATGACTGACCGTATCCTATCTGATGTTTTAATGACAACCGCTGCAGACAATCACAGGCTGCAGAGGTCTTGTGATATCAGAATATTGCAGTTATTTCTGCAGGATCAGGAGCGCCTGTGCTGTATCTACAGGAGGGTAGACTGACTCCATCACTGACACCATGTCGTGGTGGTGGTGTTTTTTTTTTTACATTATATATATATATATATATATATATATATATATATATTAATATATATATATATATATATATATATATATATATATATAATTTCTGTAGCGCCGGTCTGTTTATGCTGCGGATCAGAGTACAAGAGATTCCGTCACCTCTCCTGTGCTGTAATACGGATGAAAAATCTGCTGCATTTATGTCATGTGGGAACTTACATTTAGGCTACATACGCACGCTGCGCTTTTTATGACCACAAAGATGCAGTGTTTTTGGCCCCAAAAAACGCACAAACGCATCCAAAAAACGCATTTGCTGCAAAAACGCATAAAAAAAAACATGCGTTTTTGCTGCGTTTTTCTCCATTACATTCAAATGGGTGAAAAACTCAAAAAGAATTGACATGCTGTATCTTTGTGGTCACCACAAAAACGCAGCAAAAAAAAAAAAGCTGCGCTGTGCTGGACATCAAAAATTAAATCTCATAGACTTTGCTGGGAATAAATGAGATCAAAACTGCACCATAAAATGTGCAAAAAAAACGCAGCGTGTGCACATAGCCTAAGGCGGCTGCGTTCACATTGCAGCCAGGGACCATATTGATAGCTACAATCCTGCTAAAATCTCAATTTTTACTTATTGTTGCAAAAATAAATTAGATATAAAAAGAGCATATTTGCAAAATGTGAACTCATCTGTATGGTGAAGTCGACAATTGGCCACTGTAGTTATTTAATTGGTAAACAATGACTTGATTTTGTAGTGAACAGCTGTGACCCCTGCAAGACCGACAAACCCAATTAGGGACCGTACAGGTCATGTGTGTATGTATATACAATATACATACACCTATTAGACCTCTGATCAGTATCAGGTGATTACTAAGGCCTAAGACACACGGGCATGAAAATCGGAGCGAGTGGAATGCGATGTTTTATCGCATTCCACTCGGATCAATATAAGCCTATGTGCCAGCACCCATGAACGATTATTTTCTCAGCCCTAATCGGACCGAGAAAACAATCGCAGCATGCTGCAGGTGTAATGCGATCCTTGTTTGTCTCGCACCCATTCAAGTCTATGGGGCGAGAGAAAAATCGCACTACACTGGTGTACCGCTAGTGCAGGGCGAGAATGGCAAAAGCTGGGAACGAAGGAGAGAGGTAGATAAGTGCCGGCCCCGCCCCTCAGTGCCGGCCCCGCCCCTCCTCAGTGCCGGCCCCGCCCTCCTCAGTGCCGGCCCCCGCCCCCATGATTGGACTTCAGTCCAGTGACACTCGCATGACACTCGGTTCTCACTGTGCTGCCAGCGTGAGCAGAGTGTCCATGCAAGTATCGAAGTAGGTCCCCCATGTGGCCCCGGCCTAAGGGTCATAATACTAAGGACTGTTTATTTATTTTTTTTTTGTTTAAAATGCTGCCCAAAAAACAACCATCTATTGGGCAAGCAAGTTTATTCAAAAGCTAAGAAACAGTCTCAAAAAGCAAGGCAATGTGCACACTGCATTTTTTTGGTGACATTTTTTTCCCCCTTGCTTATTATCATTAATAAAAGCAAGCAGCAAAGTCTGAGAATCGTGACTTGCTGTGCCCCACGCTGCTTCTTTTTTCCGTGCAGATTTTGTTGCTGCATGTCAATTGATTTTTGTTATTATTTTTTTCTGTGTTTCTATAATCCCCTGCAATGCTTTTATCTCTACAGTGGATTATATCGCAGCACTTGCCTCACACACTGTGCATTCGGCATGGTGTGTGAGGCTCTCCATAGCTTAGTAACCCAGGGTCATAATGGGTTACTATCCCAGCGATTGGGGTCCTGTGACTGAGACCCGATCGCCAGGGAGAGAAGTGATTCCTTTCCCTGCCTTCTGAATACTGTGATCGCAGCATTCAGGGGGTTAAACTGCCGGGAGCAGCACAGGTACTATTCCGGAAAGTGAGAGCCGGGTCCTGGCTGTAACATCAGCCGGAGTCCTGGTGGCGGTACTGCGCCTGAACCCCTGTGATTGCCATGACTTAAAATGCAATAAAAAATGCATTTTTTTATTTTCAGCTGCGTTTTCCTGTCAAAACATGTTGGTTTTTTTTGCGTGCAGAAAAGAAGCACATAGCCTTACATATATTTCACCTATTAAAAAGTGTCCTAAGGATGTCAAATCTCAGTTCCAAAAACTGCCTCACAGTCAGACCGTTCTAGATGTCCATAGCTACCACTCAAAGCTCAGCTTTCACTTTACCTAACAGCTTCTGCACTCTGGTTGCTATAGGCAACCAGAGCGATCTTCCTGTGAGGCAATTCTCATAAATGAGGCCAGTTACTTCTGTACTGGTTGCTGACAGCCGTTGTTATAGTTAGAAACTGTAGAGCGACTTATCAGATTGCCCCACCTTAGCTGCCACTTTAAGAGCGACTGTTTGGGGCACCGTGGCTTTAATTCTTTAAGACATTATTGGCAAAAAATCCTTTTGCATGCAACACACAGACAACCGTTTTTTCTTTATCGTTCCTATGGGAGACCCAGACCTTGGGTGTATAGCTTCTGCCTCCGGAGGACACACAAAGTACTACACTCAAACGTGTAGCTCCTCCCTCTGAGCTTATACACCCCCTGGAGAACCAGATCTAGCCAGTTCAATGCTTTGTTTTCAGGAGGCATACATCCACACATGCATTCTCATCTGATTTTTCATTTTTGGAAAGAGTTGAAGAAAAGCGGGTCCAAGCCTGGACCCCCGGCATGTCCCTTCTCACCCCACTGTGTCGGCGGTGCTGTTAAGGTTGATTTCCAAGGCTGGAGCCTTACATGCCGTGCTCCTTCACCATCCCTCTGGGCTCTGGCTTGAAGTGGGAGCCAGCACGGTTCTCCATGCTTGGCAGGAGACCGGTCTCCATCCGCAGCCCTTCAGGATCCTGCTGGACCGGAGCACTCATCCCCAGGACTTGGAACCCTGCGTCTCAGCAAGCTAAGTACCTGAGACGTTTTTAATTGGGGTCCCTGTACTTTATTGTGGAGAGTGTGCTGAGTGAGTTTTTATGACATTTCCGGCGGGTTCTCTGGCTGTCGCCTGAGAACCGCGCCGATGGTGCCTGCGCGCCGGGCCGCACCGCTCAAATTTAGGCCCCGGCTAAGCCGGAGGCCTACTTTCGGTTTCACTGCCCTCGCATGTCATTCATGCAGAGGGACAGCGCGGCTCCGCCCAGCGGCCCGTTCTGCACAGGGGAGGGACACTCCTCACTGGGTACATGTCTCCTCCCCTGTAAGTCTGTATGGCCCTCCAGATCCCGCTCCCAGAGTGAGTCCCGCCCCCTCTCTTCGCTCCGGCGGCCATTTTTCTCAGCGTTTTTTCCCTGCGATCAGCACTGGTCTGCAGCATCCCTTGCTGAGGTGCTTGGGGGTCCGGGCTTCAGGATCTGGAGGGCACACAACACCGCTCCAGCGGTCCTGGTAAGCCACAACCTCTGGTTGTGGACCTCTGTATATACTCTCTGGGGTCATTCTGGCAGAGCCCCACTCCAGCAGCATGTCTCACACGAGGAGCAAGGCTCCAAAGGCTGTATTCAGTATGCACTGCATGTAAGCTCGTGCTTCCTGAACCGAGCACATATCCACATTGTGATGCCTGCTCTAACCTGACAATGCCTCAGCCTGGAATTGCACCCCCCAGGGGTCTCTCAGGCTGCTCCGGCTCCTGTGGCTGAACCCCCCGGCTTGGGTAGAATCCTTTCTAGGTCTATCTCCCAGTCTTTTGCCGACTCCATGGGACAGCTGTCCAGGACTTTGCTGAACATGCATCAGCCCCCTTCACAGGGTTCCTCTGCTGCTAAGGGCCTCTCTCAGGAACGGAGCTCACAGAGGATTTATCATCTGGTCCCAGACCCCGTCCTCCTAAAAAGAGACGCAGGGTCCCCTCTCCTTCCTCGTCCCGCGGCTCTTTTTCAGAAGCTGACTCGCAGGACGAGGAGGATGCCTTTACAGGGGGCTCGGACGCTACCTCCATGTGCCCCATTGATCTGTCCGAAAGTGACTCAGATGTTAGTGATTTGATTGCGTCCATTAATTCTGTACTGGATCTCAATCCGCCAGTATCAGAGGAGCAACCCTCTCTGGCAGAAAAGCACCAGTTTACCTTGCCTAGAGGACAAGGAGTGTGTTCTTTAACCACTCCAGTTTTCAGGCCGCTGTGACCAAACCTAGGGCCTGTCCTGACAAACGCTTCCCAAAGCGTGGTTCTGATGACCGTTTTCCCTTTCCACCTGAGGTGGTCAAGGAGTGGGCTCATTCACCAAAAGTAGAGCCCCCGGTGTCTAGACCCTCAGCCCGGACCGTTCTATCAGTGGCTGATGGCACTTCTCTTAAGGATTCCACTGACCGCCAGGTTGACCTTCTGGCCAAATCTGTATATGAGGCGGCAGGGGCCTCGTTCTCCCCAACTTTTGCAGCAGTGTGGGCTCTCAAAGCCATCTCTGCTTCTCTAGAGGAGATGCATTCCCTCGCCAGGGAATCTATGCCCGAAATGGTTACCTTAACTTCCCAAGCTTCAGCTTTTTCATCCTATGCCATGTCTGCCATGCTGGAGGCTTCTCACCGCACTGCGGTGGCTTCGGCTAATTCCCTCGCTATCCGCAGGATCTTGTGGCTTCGAGAGTGGTAGGCAGATGCTTCTTCAAAGAAGTACCTTGCTGGACTCCCTTTTTTGCTGGGTCCAGGCTGTTCGGTGAACAGCTGGATGAAATTATTAAGGAAGCTACTGGCGGGAAGAGTACTTCCATGCCACAAACCAAAACCAGGAAACCTGTCCAGGGTAGGAATCAGTCGAGGTTTCGTTCCTTTCGTTCCTCCAACTGTTCGTCCTCTAAGCCCTCGGCCTCGTCCGCTAACTCAGCCAAGGACCAAAAATCCAACTGGCGCACAAAAGCGCGTCCACAGAAGACCGCAGGAGCTGCTGCCACTAAGACAGCCTCCTCTTGACTATTGTCCGCGCCAGCAACGTCCTTAGTCGGTGGCAGGCTCTCCCACTTTGGCGACGCTTGGTTTCAACACGTCTCCGATCAGTGGGTGCGGGATATCATCTCCCACGGCTACAGGATAGAATTCTCTTCCAACCCTCCAAACAGATTTTTTTCTGTCAACTCCCCCCTGCTCCAAGGCCGCCGCCTTCTCTCAGGCCATGGCATCCTTGCAGGCCAACGGAGTAATTGTACCGGTTCCCTCCCGGGAACGGTTCAGAGGTTTCTACTCAAATCTTTTCCTAGTCCCCAAAAAGGACGGTTCCTTCCGGCCCATCCTGGATCTCAAGCTTCTCAACAAGCATGTTCAGGTGCGGCATTTTCGCATGGAGTCTCTGCGGTCAGTCATTGCCTCAATGACCCAAGGGGATTTCCTGGTATCCATCGACATCAGAGATTCCTATCTCCATGTGCCAATTGCAGTTTCACACCAGCGTTGGCTACGTTTTGCAATCGGAGAGGAACATTTCCAATTCGTGGCTCTTCCCTTCGGGTTAGCCACGGCCCCTCGGGTATTCACCAAGGTCATGGCAGCAGTGGTTGCGGTTCTGCACCTCCAGGGGTTGGCAGTGATTCCTTACCTGGACGACCTTCTAGTCAAGGCTTCATCCAGCGCAGACTGTCAGCGGAGTGTCTCGCTCACTTTCGTCACTCTAGCCCAATTCGGGTGGCTTGTCAATCTGCCCAAATCCACTCTGACTCCGACCCAGAGGCTCATGTACCTAGGGATGCAGTTCGAGACTCTGCCGGCACTTATGAAGTTGCCCTTAATCAAACAGCAGTCCCTCCAACTGGTGGTGCGCTCTCTGCTGAGGCCCCGCCGTTATTCCATCAGGCACCTGATGCAGGTGCTGGGTCAGATGGTGGCGTCAATGGAGGCTGTTCCCTTTACCCAGTTCCATCTGCGTCCACTGCAGCTGGACATTCTCCGCTGTTGGGACAAGCGGCCTTCCTCCTTGCACAGGTTAGTGGCTCTGTCGCCACAGACCAGGAGCTCTCCAGTGGTGGCTTCGGCCCCTCTCTCTGTCTCAGGGACGCTCCTTCCTGGCCCCGTCCTGTGTGATCCTCACCACGGATGCCAGTCTATCCGGCTGGGGAGCGGTATGTCTCCACCGCCGAGCACAGGGCACTTGGACTCCGTCCGAGTCAGCCCTCTCGATCAATGTGCTGGAAACCAGAGCCGTGCTTCTGGCTCTCCTAGCTTTTCACCACCTATTGGCGGGCAAGCACATCCGAGTCCAGTCAGACAACGCAACAGCAGTTGCCTACATCAATCACCAAGGCGGGACACGCAGCCGCCTGGCAATGTTGGAGGTACAACGCATCCTTCAATGGACGGAGGATTCCAAGTCCACCATATCCGCAGTCCACATCCCAGGCGTGGAAAACTGGGAGGCAGATTATCTCAGCCGTCAAACCGTGGACAGTGGCGAGTGGTCCCTGCATCCGGCAGTGTTTCAGTCAATCTGCCGCAAGTGGGGCACTCCGGAAGTGGACCTAATGGCATCCCGTCACAACAACAAGGTTCCGGTTTACGTGGCTCGCTCCCACGATCCTCAGGCATTCGCCGCGGATGCTCTGGTTCAAGACTGGTCCCAGTTTCGTCTGTCCTACGTGTTTTCCCCTCTAGCTCTCTTGCCCAGAGTTCTGCGCAAGATCAGAATGGAGGGCCGTCGAGTCATCCTCATTGCTCCGGACTGGCCCAGGCGAGCTTGGTACCCAGACCTGCTCCATCTGACCGTAGAGGTGCCGTGGCATCTTCCGGACCGTCCAGGCCTTCTCTCACAAGGTCCGTTTTTCCACCAGAATTCTGCGGCTCTCAGATTGACGGCGTGGCTCTTGAGTCCTGGATCTTGACGGCTTCTGGTATCCCCCCTGAAGTCATCTCCACTATGACTCGGGCCCGTAAGTCTTCCTCTGCCAAGATCTATCACAGGACTTGGAAAATTTTCCTGTCCTGGTGTCGCTCTTCTGGCCATCCTCCTTGGCCTTTTTCCTTGCCGACCCTTCTGTCTTTTCTACAGTCCGGTCTGCAGCTGGGACTGTCCCTCAACTCTCTCAAGGGACAAGTCTCAGCTCTGTCAGTGCTGTTCCAGCGGCGAATCGCCCGGCTGGCTCAGGTCCGCACCTTCATGCAAGGTGCGTCTCACATCATTCCGCCTTACCGGCGGCCCTTGGATCCCTGGGACCTCAATTTGGTTCTCACGGTTTTGCAGAAACCCCCCCTTTGAGCCTCTTAGGGAGGTTTCTTTGTTTCGTCTTTCACAGAAAGTGGTTTTTCTAGTGGCCATAACTTCCCTCAGGAGAGTCTCTGATTTGGCTGCGCTCTCTTCGGAGTCACCTTTTTTGTTTTTTCATCAAGACAAGGTGGTTCTCCGTCCGACTCCGGACTTTCTCCCTAAGGTGGTTTCTCCTTTCCACCTTAACCAGGACATTACCCTACCTTCCTTTTGTCCGGCTCCTGTTCATCGCTTTGAAAAAGCGTTGCATACTCTGAATCTGGTGCGTGCTCTCCGGATCTATGTGTCTCGCACCGCTGTTCTTAGGCGGTGCACCTCTCTTTTTGTGCTAACCACAGGTCGGCGTAAGGGCCTCTCTGCTTCTAAGCCGACCTTAGCCCGTTGGATTAGGTCGACCATTTCGGATGCCTACCAGTGTTCTCAGGTGCCTCCCCCGCCGGGGATCAAGGCACACTCGACCAGAGCTGTCGGTGCCTCTTGGGCCTTCAGGCACCAGGCTACGGCTCAGCAGGTCTGTCAGGCTGCCACTTGGACTAGCTTGCATACCTTTTCAAAGCACTACCAAGTGCATGCTCATGCTTCGGCACATGCGAGCTTGGGCAGACGCTTCCTTCAGGCGGCTGTCGCCCATTTGTGAAGTTAGGCTCCGCCTACTTCTTAGTTTTTCTGTTTATTCCCACCCATGGACTGCTTTGAGACGTCCCAATGTCTGGGTCTCCCATAGGAACGATAAAGAAAAAGAGAATTTTGTTTACTTACCGTAAATTCTTTTTCTTATAGTTCCATATTGGGAGACCCAGCTCCTTCCCTGTTGCCTGTTGGCAGTTTCTTGTTCCGCGTGTTATCACCGGCTGTTGTCGTGGACAGAGTCTCCGGTTGTTCCGGTTCTTGCTCTGTTTTTACTTGTGGGTGGCTATTCTCCTTCAGCTTTTGCACTAAACTGGCTAGATCTGGTTCTCCAGGGGGTGTATAAGCTCAGAGGGAGGAGCTACACAAAGAATTTACGGTAAGTAAACAAAATTCTCTTTTTTCCTTTATTTCTGTAGAGCCTAAATTTGGGGGGCCAAATCTCTTGACCGGGGGGGGGGGGGGGGGGAAGAGATATTGAGTTTTAATGTTCGCAGTATTTTTAGTCTGGTTGTAAAAATGAGCCGTGCAAAATTTCACTCAAATCGGGTGAAAACTTTGGTTTAGTATTTAATGGGCCCCACACACAGATTTTCGGATGGATAGATATGTGCCACATTCACACGCTCAGTATTTGGTTGGTATTTTACCTCCAGTGGCTGGTCTCTGTATTTTACCTCAGTGGCTGGTCTCTGTATTTTACCTCAGTGGCTGGTCTCTGTATTTTACCTCCAGTGGCTGGTCTCTGTATTTTACCTCAGTGGCTGGTCTCTGTATTTTACCTCCAGTGGCTGGTCTCTGTATTTTACCTCAGTGGCTGGTCTCTGTATTTTACCTCAGTGGCTGGTCTCTGTATTTTACCTCAGTGGCTGGTCTCTGTATTTTACCTCAGTGGCTGGTCTCTGTATTTTACCTCCAGTGGCTGGTCTCTGTATTTTACCTCCAGTGGCTGGTCTCTGTATTTTACCTCCAGTGGCTGGTCTCTGTATTTTACCTCAGTGGCTGGTCTCTGTATTTTACCTCAGTGGCTGGTCTCTGTATTTTACCTCCAGTGGCTGGTCTCTGTATTTTACCTCAGTGGCTGGTCTCTGTATTTTACCTCCAGTGGCTGGTCTCTGTATTTTACCTCAGTGGCTGGTCTCTGTATTTTACCTCAGTGGCTGGTCTCTGTATTTTACCTCAGTGGCTGGTCTCTGTATTTTACCTCAGTGGCTGGTCTCTGTATTTTACCTCAGTGGCTGGTCTCTGTATTTTACCTCCAGTGGCTGGTCTTTGTATTTTACCTCCAGTGGCTGGTCTCTGTATTTTACCTCCAGTGGCTGGTCTCTGTATTTTACCTCCAGTGGCTGGTCTCTGTATTTTACCTCAGTGGCTGGTCTCTGTATTTTACCTCCAGTGGTTGGTCTCTGTATTTTACCTCCAGTGGTTGGTCTCTGTATTTTACCTCCAGTGGTTGGTCTCAGTATTTTACCTCCAGTGGCTGGTCTTTGTATTTTACCTCCAGTGGCTGGTCTTTGTATTTTACCTCCAGTGGCTGGTCTCGGTATTTTACCTCCAGTGGCTGGTCTCTGTATTTTACCTCCAGTGGCTGGTCTCGGTATTTTACCTCCAGTGGCTGGTCTTTGTATTTTACCTCCAGTGGCTGGTCTCGGTATTTTACCTCCAGTGGCTGGTCTCGGTATTTTACCTCAGTGGCTGGTCTCGGTATTTTACCTCAGTGGCTGGTCTCGGTATTTTACCTCAGTGGCTGGTCTCGGTATTTTACCTCCAGTGGCTGGTCTCTGTATTTTACCTCCAGTGGCTGGTCTCTGTATTTTACCTCCAGTGGCTGGTCTCTGTATTTCACCTCCAGTGGCTGGTCTCTGTATTTTACCTCCAGTGGTTGGTCTCTGTATTTTACCTCCAGTGGCTGGTCTCAGTATTTTACCTCCAGTGGCTGGTCTCTGTATTTTACCTCCAGTGGTTGGTCTCTGTATTTTACCTCCAGTGGTTGGTCTCTGTATTTTACCTCCAGTGGCTGGTCTTTGTATTTTACCTCCAGTGGCTGGTCTTTGTATTTTACCTCAAGTGGCCGGTCTCGGTATTTTACCTCAGTGGCTGGTCTCGGTATTTTACCTCAGTGGCTGGTCTCGGTATTTTACCTCCAGTGGCTGGTCTCTGTATTTTACCTCCAGTATTTGTAGCCAAAACCAGGAGTGGGTGATAAATACAGAAGTTCTGCCTGTGTTTCGATTATAGGTTTCCTCTGATTGTTGCACTCCTGGTTTTGGCTTAGAAATACTGATGTAAAATACTGACCAAATACTGAACGTGTGAACATGGCCGTATGTAGATTTATCATCCATCCATCTGTGTTCGGTTGCTGAGAAGGATCAGCGCTTATATAATCTCGCTGGACTCTTAAACGGGCAAATGGCTAAAGCTAATCTTTCTAAATCTAGAGATCCTTGTGTAGAGGGATCTGTTGGGGCATTTTTATGAAGCACGTGGCCTCCTTCACACGTCCGTGTTTCTGGTATGTGTGGTGGCCGTTTTCACACGTACCAGAGACATATTCACATGGATTCTTGTTAAAATCTATGGTGATCTTCCCACCTCCGTGTTTTCACATGGACCCATGAGTCCATGTCTTCCACACTTAGACGTCTATTTTTTAACCTGCGGCACAGACACGTGTACCCATACAAGTCAATGGCTCCGTGCAAAACACGTACAGCACACGGATGACATCAGGGTGCAGTCCGTGTGCTGTACATATTTAATATTGTAAAATATAGGTGAAGATTTGTAATTTCATTCTTCCTTTTAACCATACCGGAAAAACACGGATGGCCAAAACGGACCAACATCTGCATTTTTTTAGGGACACTGTTAGCACAGAATAACTATTAGGGCAGAGTCACACTGGCGTATGACTCGCATGAGTGCAATGCAGGAAAACCTTGCATTGCACTTGGCCCCATGTAAGACAATGATGCAGCTCACATCTGCGAGTTTTTCCTCAGCCCTTAGTGGACTGAAGAAAACGCAGCAAGTCTCGCATCACTCACACCCATACCGGTCTATGGGTGCAAGAGAAACATCGGACTGCACTCGGATGACATCCGAGTGCAGTTCGTTGTATGAATCAACTGACAATGAAGGAGATTGGGAGATTAATACCTCCCTCTCCTCCGCAGCTGTGATCCGATCACATGACATTCGGACCACGCTCGCAGCAGAGCCTGAGCCGAGGATCATTAGCAGATCGCATCCGATGCACTCGCATCACATGCCATACAGTAGTAGGACTCCAGCCTTAAAACCACACGTCATCATGGCGGCTAATCATATAAAAGCACCTTCCCACCTGCATGTTGTCCCTCGGTCTCCACCCTCCCCTCCTCCTTGATTGACAGCTCTGGCTTCATGGCCAGAGAAGAGAGGAGATAGGTGGAAATGTGAACGTAAATGATGAACCGCCATGATGCAGCGAGCACCTGTGCTTGGTTTGAACAGTCATTCTGTGCTGACAGCTCCTTTAAAGCACAAGTGCAACTTTGGGCATACATTTTTCTTTTTACATAGAGAATAAACTACATAGTCATTTCTGACTTTTCTGTTTTCCAGAACTGATTTTGACTTCAAGCTCCTCTCCAGCGGGTTTTTTTTTTTTCTTTGTACCGCTGGAGTGGAGATTTAAATCTATGCCTCCTCTCTTATACTCACCCTTTCGATGGCTCCATCTTCTGTGGCCACCGCTCTGGTCTGTCTCCTGTGATTTGTCACCTGCCAGCCGCTCCACTGTGTTCATGGAGCCAAGAGGTCACAATTCAATAGAGGTCTATGAGAGCCTCGTTCTGGCTCTCATAGACTCGCATTGAGACCTTGAGATGTAACTTCTGACTTCTGGTCACGTTTTTACATGCATCTTTGACTCATAGTTTTCACATTCCGTGAAATGACCGTGCTTGCTCCCACTTCAAGCCAGAGCCCAGAAGGGATGGTGAAGGAGCGCGGCATGTAAGGCTTCAGCCTTGTAAATCAACCTTAACAACACCGCCGACACAGTGGGGTGAGAAGGGACATGCCGGGAGTCCAGACATGGACCCGCTTTTCTTCAAACTCTTTCCAAAAGTCAAACAAATCAGATGAGAATGCATGTGTGGATGTATGACCTCCTGAACACAAAGCGATAAACTGGCTAGGACTGGCTACCAGGGGGTGTATAAGCTCAGAGGGAGGAGCTACACTTTTAAGTGTAGTACTTTGTGTGTCCTCCGGAGGCAGAAGCTAAACACCCATGGTCTGGGTCTCCCAAAGGAACGATAAAGAAATAAAGGACATATAAGCAACAAGTGAAGGAGACTACAGAAATCTCATTCACTTTAGGCTACTTTAACACTTGCGTTTTTTTCCTTCAGTCGCAATCCGCCGTTTTGGAAAACAGTGGAATCCGTTAACGGATTCCGCTGCTTCCCATAGACTTGTATTGGACGACTGATTGCGACTGATGGACCTGCGTTGCTTCCGCTTGCCGATGCTGTGTTGCTTCCGCAGGGCGGAAAGAACGCAGAATGTAACGTTTTTTGAGCAGCGGAATCCTTAGGATTTCGCTGCGCATGCTCTCTGGCTCCCTGCCTACGTAACCAGGGTACACATTGGGTTACTAAGCAATGCGCTTTGCTTAGTTACCCGATATTTACCCTGACAACGTGTGCAAGGAGCCAGCGATAAGCGGTGTATGCTGGTAACCAAGGTAAATATTGGGTAACCAAGCAAAGTGCTTTGCTTAGTTACCCGATATTTACCCTGGCTACGTGTTCAGGGAGCCCGACACTTCCCCGCTAGGCTCCACCCCCTCCCGCAGTCCTTAGTCTGTTTCAGAGATAACTTGCAATTTGGCAAACTTCAGAGCTGAAATATCCCAGCATTCTCTGCTGCAATGTGGTGATTTACATTTTGGGAAGTTTAGTGTTTGCTCTATAAATGGGATTTTTGCCATATTTTGAGATTTACACATTAGCAAAGTGCCTGTAAATACTAGTGATTTTACAATCTATTTAAAATTTGGCCTCAATCTTCCCAAGTTGTGTGTTTTGTTTTTTTTTTTTTTGTTTTTTTTTCTCCCTCCCTGACTTTGGCCAAAAGGATCTTTCTAGTTACGGTGGCTGGACATGTGCAGCACTCACAAGCTCTTCTCTATGAAGCTTGAAAGCGCTGCCCTGAGAGTGCAGATCACCATTTCAACACTCCTGCACTTCTAATACTACAAAGATGCCCCATATTACAGCATTGTGACTGCAGGTTTTTGACCAGCTGTACAACAATGCTGGCATGGACTGTATCTGATCTGGGGGTTTCGCCTCCCTGCAATCAAACTCAGGAGGATCCCGAACTGGGATTAATGCTTTCAATTCTCTGATGCAAAATCTGTCTCCCCACTGCGTTCCAAGAGGTTTGGGGACGTCCCATACTGTAACTTATACTCATAATAGCTATGTCTGTAGGGTCCATGTTACGGATGACATTTATGTGGTTTCTGGCCATAGAAGGTCACAGCATTTAGCTGTGCAGAATACTTCCTTACTTTCCATTGTTCTTGCTGTCAGTATACATTGGTATAGGTAGCTTTCCTGCTGGATTGATCTCTCCCTTTTGGACCCAGCAGGAGCTCGCCATTTACCCAGCTGCTGATCTTCAGCATTCTCTTGGTGCTTAAATACCCCTTCCTTCCATGGACTGGTGCTGGTGATATTTTCAGTTAATTCAAACCTTGGTTGCAAGCAGGCGGCTTGTACTCCTCTGTGGTATCATTTCTGAACTTCTACCCAAGTCATGTGTGGATAAGTACTTCATGCACTGTCTCTCCCCCTTGTGTCTTCTATAGTGTTTAGTGGGGTTGATGAAGAGCTCATCCCATCCATTCTGTATTTAGGGCCCATCACTAAGGATACTTAAGGTCAGGTATTCAGCTCTGCGCATAGGTGCTAAAGCTATTTAGGGTGGTGAGGGATCCCAGGGACCAGCAGTAGGTTTGGTCAGGGGAGACCATCTTCCCCTTCCCTTTCGTCGTTCGCTTGGTACTTCCCCCGTACCTAGTGTTGACAGTTCATGACTGGGGTCTCCATATGAAATCATAGACTTTGGGGTGGTACTCGTGCTTCTGTTGCGCCAATGTGCACCAGTCTTAAACGGTTATTATTGTTTTCTTCTCTTCAGGAGCGCACTACTCCCCCCCCTGCTTTCCGGCTTCCTGATTGACTGTTTTGGTTTGGCGGTATGACTGACCCACTAATCCAAAATTGTACGCCCTCCGATGCAGGTAGCAGAGACGTATTCACCTCTGCAGCATCGGAGGAGCAGAGCGGCACTAAAGCTGACCGCTTCGCTCTATCCAGCTTCAAAGCAACGCTTGCAGGTAGAGATGGGCAGATCGATTTGCAGGACTCTGCTCCATCGGTCAGGTCAGTGCTCTGTATCAGCGAATCTGACTTTTTGGTATTCCCCACCTTTTGTTTTTGTCACATCATCATTATGGCATGACAAACAGATGACATTGTGCCGTCAATCAAAAGCCACGCCGGTGATCTTTAGAAGGTAAGCCTCCTATGAGCAGCCAGAGATTACAGACCGGAGTCCCACAAATCGATCCGCTGATCTGTGCTTGCAGCCTGTAAAGCGAAGAGCGTCCAAGCGCCGCGCTCTTTTCTGCGGAGAGACTGGTCACCACTGATAGACTGCAGTGGTGGCCGGTAACCTAGACAACCAGCTAAAAATGAAGAAATCCTGTTATTGAAAATGTAGTGTGTTTTTTTTTTTTTTTGTTTTGTTTTGTTTTTTTTTACCAAGGGGTGAACTACAAAGTTGCTTACCGTATATTTGCAATTTCACGAGACAACCCCCAGTAAGGCGTCTTCTGTCACATCAGTTACTGTCACAGTTGCACACTTGTCGCGTTGACTTGATCTTCACTTTTGCAGCCTAAAGGCAGAGAGGTCAACAATGGCAGCAGCCGCCGCGACGTCTGAGCAATGTCACGACCGGCGTTGTGTGTGTGTGTGTCCACCTCATCCCGCCGGCTCCACTGTCTGCACCAGTCTATGGTGACGCGACTGAACCCCCGATACGGACGATGACCTTTGTTTGCTCAGTTAAAAAAGAAATATTTCTCGTGTAGAAAGACACAGTCCAGGGATTTGGGCCAGGGGTGAATGAAATGACAAATATCCTGGCTTATTATGTGCTTGGATGTTTGCTCCACTTTATATGAATAGTTCTTTTTCCCTGATGCAACCACTAAATTGACAAGGTCAGTAAATCTAATTATAGAAAACATTTATTGCCTATCCATGGTATAGGTGACAAAAAAAAAAATTACTAGTTGACCGGCTAATGACAACCCCCTTTAAATGGGGGTTGTCCAAAATCCCCTGTGTGAATGGTGCAGTAGTGAGCATGTGCGACCACCGCTCCTGTGGACAATGCATGGCGCAGTGGTCGCACATGCTCACTACCGCTCCATGCACACAGGGGACTTTGGGACCACATTTTCATTAGTTTGTGGATAGGGGGTATATGTTGTATTTTTGGCACATCCTTCCCATGGGGTCAGTTCACATTTGCTTAAAGGGAACCTGTCACCACTTTTTTGGCTATAAGCTGTGGCCACCACCACCGGGCTCTTATATACAGCATTCTAACATGCTATATATAAGAGCCCAGGCCGGGGGTATAACCTAAAAAACACTGCATAATACCTACCTAATGGTCGTGCGGTGGGCCTTATAGGCGTCTCCGTTGTCCGGTGCCGGCGCCTCCTCTTTTGTCAATCTTTGTCCTTCTTCTCTAGCCGCGGTGCATGACGGGTCCTACGTCATCCACACTCGCCGGCATTCAGGTTCTGAGCAAGGCAGATCAAAGTATTGTAGTGCGCCTGCGCAGGACCGGCGAGTGTGTATGACGTAGCCACGTCATGCACGCAGGTTTCAGAAAGAGGACGAAGATGGCCGAAAGAGGAGGCGCCGGCACCAGAGAACGGAGACGCCCATAAGGCCCACCGCAGCGACTAGTAGGTGAGTATTATAAAGTGTTTTTACGTTATACCCCCGGCCTGGGCTCTTATATACAGCATGTTAGAATGCTGTATATAAGAGCCCTGTGGTGGTGGCTGTAGCTTATACGCCAAAAAAGTGGTGACAGGCTCCCTTTAAAGGGGTTATATAGGGTTGCTACTGATAAAAATATCAAACACGGAAATGCCCACCATCCCCAGGCGCAGGTCTAGTACGGCCTCTCAGGCACTGGCCCAGGCTTTGATGGGCTGCAGTGGTGATTTCATGTTGATCGCTGCAGCCAATTACTGGCCTCAGCAATGACGCTGGTCTAGAAAATGCTGATCAGTGATTGGCTGCAGCAGTCACATGCACTCTAGTCCTGAAATGTGTTGACGCAGTATTTTTCCACATGTATGACCCTATATCCAAAGAAAACCTGATCCTGGATAAGGCAAGTGTGAACAGAACCTTACACAACATTTCAGCACTGAGATGGCGCCAAATGGGGCGCATGGTGCTGTTTGTAGCCTAGGAAAAGCTGCTTCAATAGCGAGTTGAGGGTGGAGACTCCTTCGACAGTGCCACCTCTCACCAAATATCCACCAGAGTCTTCTATTACCAGACCGGACCATGATTGCAGTATCTGGCACGAACAGGATAGAGCCTGAGGAAGGGCCATCACATTATTTCTTGATGTTCCTTTGCCAATGACACGCGTTTCAGTCTACTTAAACTCCTGTGCAACATAAATGGGGGTTTTCCGTGCAAGGAGTTTGTATGTTCTCCCCGTGTTTTTGTGTATTTCCTCTGGTTTCCTCCCACACTCCAAAGACGGATGGGGAATTTAGATTGTGAGCCCCAAAGGGGACAGTGATGATCATTTCTTTCAAGCTGTGGAATTAATAGCGCTACACAAGTGAGTAAATAAATACAAATTTAGGTAAAAAAACAAACACAACAAAATGCCATTGACTGAAGCTGCTGTGATCTTTATTTGCTTGCTTTTTCTTTCCCAGGTGGATCACTAGCAAAGTTGGCCTATTATTCTACAGTACAGCACAAGGTAGCCAAAGTCCGGTCATTCGACCACACTGGGAAGGTAATGATTTCTATTCCTTTTTTAATCTTGCAATAAATTTAATTTTTATTTTTTGTTTTATTACTTCTTTTAAAGCGCACCAATCACCAGGATTGTCCTATATAACCTAAAGCCAGTGCTATACTGGCACTATCAGGCTGATTCTATACATACCTTTAGTTATCAGCTAGGATGTAATGTTTTAGAAACACAAGCAAGTAAAGTTTGTAAAATGAGCAGCTTTATGATTGACAGCAGCTGCCGATCAGCTGATAGCTGGGGGGTATTCATAGTGATTCCCGCCCCCCTGCCTGTCTTTCCATCCTCTCCCCCCGTTATTTATGCTAATTCTATTATAGAATTGCTTTACTAAGTGACTAGAAGGACCTGTGCTGATGTCATACCCATGTGACCAGAAGGGGTGGGGCCTCAGTTAACAGAAAATGTTGCTTCCTGGTATCAGCTATGTTTGCTAGGGCCCTGCCACTTCTGGTCACATGGGTATGACAATAGTACAGGTCCTTCTAGCCACTTAGTAAAACGCTTCTATAATAGGATTAGCGTAAATAAGAGATGGGGGGATGGATGGACAGGAAGGGGGGCGGGAATCACTATGAATACCCCCCAGCTATCAGCTGCTGCCACTCAAAAGCTGCTCATTTTACAAACTTTACTTGCTTGTGTTTCAAAACCTATACATCCTAGCTGACAACTATAGGTATGTATAGAATTAGCATGATAGAGCCAGTATAGCACTGGCTTTAGGTTACATAGGAAAATCCGGGTGGTTCGTGGGCTTTTAAAGTGGTTTTCCCACAAAGTTGATTTTAATCAATAGGTCTTGGAATAATAATAATTTCCACAATTGTATTTGTTTAAAAATAACGTTCCTGTGCTGAGATAATCTTATATATGTCCCCCTGCTGTGTACTGTGTAATGGCAGTGTCTGACCTTACAGGGAACATAGTCTGATCATACCACAGCTCCTGGGCCGCAGAGGACACATTGGAGAATACAGACATTATAGTACGGGATTGACATATTTTTGCTTTGAGGTAAAACACTTCCTTGACTGTGGCTTTTTTTTTTTTTTTTTAAAAAAAAAATCTTCAATTTTCTCCGTCCGCTGGGGCTTTTCTAGACTGCTACATACTATTCTTGCAGGAATTCCACATTGATTTACATGTACATTAGCAGCAGCAGTTGACAGACTCCTCCCTTAACTCTTGTAGTGAAGTGTCTAATGAGCGTGTGCAAAGGTCATTTTGAAGGAAGAAGGGGCAGGGGAGCTGTGACACTGTATGGTGATTGGTGGATCTATTGCTACTGTAGACAGGGCCGGCTCCAGGTTTTTGTGGGCCCTGGGCGAAAGTCTCAGTGGGCCCCATCCACACATAGACATGCACAGATACATACACACACAGGGCATACGTACACATACTTATTTATTATTTAAAGATAAATTCACAAAAACACATAAATAGACATAAATCTATACACAATCATATACACTGACATACATAGAGACACACACACACACACACACACACACACACACACAATTTTTATATATTTATCCTGTGTATATATTTATAATATTGGGAAGCCGGCAACAGCCTCATTCACCTCCCGGCTTGCCTAACAGACATGGCCGCACATAGAACACACTAACACTGCTGTGTATACATTACAAGAGAGGCTGGGGACATGCATATTACTGAGGAAAGGGGCATACAGCTCTAGAGGAGGGCAGTGACTCTGAGGTGGGGGGACAAACAGCGGTGAGGTGGGGGGTGACATGCAGCTCTGTGGGTATACAGCTCTGGGGTGGTGGGGGACATACAGCTCTTGGGGGTATACAGGACTGGGGTTGCTGGACATATAGCTCTGAGGGGGTATACAGCACCTGGGTGGAGGGAACATACAGCTCTGAGGGGGTATACAGCACCTGGGTGCAGGGAACATACTGCTCTGAGGGGGTATACAGTACCTGGGTGGGGGGAACATACAGCTATGAGGGGTATAGTAGTATGCAGCCCCATATTGTGTTATGAAGCCCCCATTGTCCGCCATATAGTATAATGTAGCCCCCATATGCACTATGCAGCCCCCATATAGCACAATGCAGACCCAGATAGCATTAGGCATCCTCATGTAGTATACAGCCCACATATACCACACTGCAGAGTCAGATAGCATTAGGCACCCTCATGTAGTATACAGCCCCTATATACCACAGTGCAGAGCCAGATAGCATTAGGTATCCTCATGTAGTACACAGCCCTATATAGTACAATGCAGACCCAGACAGCACAGTGCAGAGCCAGATAGTAATAGGCACCCTCATGTAGCATACAGCTTGTATATAGCACAGCCTGTATATAGCACAGTGCAGAGCCAGATAGCATTAGGCACCCTCATGTAGTATACAGCTTGTATATAGCACAGCCTGTATATAGCACAGTGCAGAGCCAGATTGCAATAGGCACCCTTATGTAGCATACAGCTTGTATATAGGCTATATACAAGCTGTATGCTACATGAGGCTACCTATTGCTATCTGGCTCTGCACTGTGCTATATACAGGCTGTGATATATAATATAGCACAGCCGGTATACAGCACAGTGCAGAGCCAGAGAGCAGTAGGCACCCTAATGTAGTAAACAGTGATTAATACTCACTTCTCCTCGTTCCCCCGCTGATCCGGTCTCCTCGGCGCGTCCATTGCTGTCGCTCGCTCTGACCTCTCAGCAGGCGCGCAGTGCGGACGTCACCGCGCTCTGCTGCAGAGCTGTCAGAACGCCGACAGTTACAGCGGTGAGAAAGAGAGGCAGCGCACCGCTCACTCTCTCATCATTGCTCTCAATTGTATCGGCACCTGCGATGCCTATACAATTGAAAGCGCGATCCTCGGCGGGGGGAGGGGGCGGTGACAGCGCGGCCACCGGGCTCCCCTGGCCACTCCTGCCACCGCGAGTGGGCCCCCCGGTAGCTCAGGGCCCCGGCATTTGACCGGGTTTGCCGGGTGCTGGCGCCGGCCCTGACTGTAGATGCACCAGTCATTATAATTCTTCCTATGGTGATAATGAGTGCGGAAATGTCTTCGGCATAGAACAGAAAGTAAAAGTGTCATCAATGGCTAATGCAAAAAAGCATTTTTTTTTCTTAATAAATATAGATATTTAAAAAAAAAAATAATAATAAATAAAAATACGGTATACACACCGCTCCGGCAACAATTAAGAGACGACTTCCAAATTTTCAGTTTTAATGATTTTTCTCTTTATAGATATATTTTTAAGTAAAATGTGAATTGTTCTTTTATTCTACAAACTACTGACAACAATTTCCAAGCAGTAAATTTAGTATTTATTTTCTGAAAATGAGAAATGGTCAAAATAACAATGCACAGCGCTTTCACACCTGAAATAATGCAAAGAAAACAAGGTCATAATCATTTAGACACAACAATACTAAGAATGTTTTACCTCAGGAAGATTCAGAAATCAATATTTTGTGGGATAACCATGCTGTTTAATCCCAGCTTTCATGTGTCTTGGCTGCTTTCCTCCAGTCTTTCACACTGCTTTTGGGTGACCTTATGCCACTCCTGGTGCTAAAATGTAAACAGTTCTTCTTTGTTTGCTTGCTTGTGACTATCCAGCTTCCTCTTGATTACATTCTAGAGGTTTTCAGTGGGGTCCAGGTCTGGAGATTGTGCTGGCCATGACAGAGTTTTGATGTGGTGGTCCTTCATCCACACATTGATTTACCTAGCTGTGTGGTATGGAGCATTGTCCTGCTGGAAAAACCAGTCCTCAGAGTTGGGAACATTGCCTGAGCAGAAGGAAGCAACTGTTTTTCCAGGATAACCTTGTATGCGGCTTGATTCATACGTCCTTTGCAAAGTTTAATCTGCCCAATTCCAGCCTTGCTGAAGTATGACCAGATCATCACCGATCCTCCACCAAATTTCACAGTGGGTGCAAGACACTGTGGATTGTATGCCTCTCCAGGTCTCCGTCTATCCATTACACGACCAGGTATTGGGCAAAGCTGAAATTTAGACTCATCAGAGCAGATTACCTTACTCCAGTCCTCTATGGTCCAACCCTTATGGTCTTTGGCAAACTTCAGCCTGACTCTCCTTTTGCTTCTCATTGATGAAAGCCTTTTTTCTAGCTTTACATGACTTGAGCCCTGCCTCTAGGAGCCTGTTACGAACTGTTCTTGCCGTGCACTTCACCCCAGCTGCCATTTGCCATTCCTTTTGTAGGTGACTTGATGTCATCCTGTGGTTGCTGAGTGACATTTAAATAAGATGACGGTCACCCCGGTCAGTGGAGAGTCGCTTTCGCCCTCTGCCGGTCTGTACTCTGGTTGGAATTCAACTGACACTGGAATGGATAATGGTTGTCACCCATGTAGAGAAGCTGATTTTGTATGAAAATGTGCAGTGGTCTCTTCATTTTTGCCAGAGATGTATGTATGTGTGTGTGTGTGTGTGTGTGTGTGTGTGTGTGTGTGTGTGTGTGTATTTGTATATAATATATGCTTATTATCAGACTGTGGTGCAGTTTTTGCTGTGGCTCCTTTGTTCACAATCGTTGGTTTGGGTTGATTTTGGTTGTGTTCATATTCGTGCCTCTTCAGGAATTCTGTTAGCCCAACTGGAGGACTAGCATCTGCTCCTCCTTCTTAAAAATTACCAAAAAAAGACCCCCAGTGGACCCCATTGAAAGTCCTCCTGCTTCCTTTGGAGGCTATTAGGATTATAGTTGGTGCACCCAACACATTGGCCACTGGAGTCATGTGTGACTTTTGGACAGGAACGGGAGAACTTCCACCTACCTGCCGCCATCCGCAACTTTGATTAGTTGGCCTGGCGCAGTATAATGTACGTACATGTGACATCTGCCAGGCTGTCTAATCAAAAGAAGAGCTGCAGATGCCGGCAGGAGGCGCTTCTTCCATCAGTCACTGATTACGGTCGTGTCCAGTGGAATTGAGTCGCACCATCTCTAATTACCATCCGTTGTACAGTGGATCCGGAACCGCTTCTCGTTGTGGCTTCCATTAGTAAATTAAAGCTGTCACAAAATTCTGAGCAAATACACTCAAGTGGATTTTTTTTTTTTATTTATTTACACAAATGGAGACAGTTGATAAGGGTGGTGTCACACACAGCGACGACGACAACGACGTCGCTGATACGTCACAATTTTCTGTGACGTAGCAGCGACGTTCCGTCGCTGTCGCTGTGTGTGACATCCAGCGATGAGCTAGCCCCTGCTGTGAGGTCGCCGCTCGTTTCTGAATGTCCTGCTTCATTTTTTGGTCGTCGCTCTCCCGCTGTGACTCACAGATCGCTGTGTGTGACAGCGAGAGAGCGACGAACTGAAGCGAGCAGGGAGCAGGAGCCGGCGTCTGGGAGCTGCGGTAAGCTGTAACCAAGGTAAACATTGGGTAACCAAGGGAAGACCTTTCCCTGGTTACCCGATATTTACCTTCGTTACCACCGTCCGCCGCTCTCGCTGCCAGTGCCGGCTCCCTGCTCTCTGCACATGTGGCTGCAGTACACATCGGGTAATTAACCCGATGTGTACTGTAGCTAGGAGTGCAGGGAGCCAGCGCTAAGCAGTGTGCGCGGCTCCCTGCTCTCTGCACATGTAGAACAGCGACGCGTGTCGTTATGATCGCTGCTGCGTCGCTGTGTTTGACAGCTAAGCAGCGATCATAACAGCGACTTACAAGGTCGCTGCTACGTCACAGAAAATGGTGACGTAACAGCGACGTCGCTATGTGTGAACCCAGCTTAAATGTATTCTGTCTGGGACCACCACTAATTAATTTACAGGGGGCTCCAGAGTCCTTGCTGTCATGCTGTTGGCAAAACTACAACTCCCAGCATGCCGAGAGTTGTAGTTTCTCAACAGCTGGAAACCACAGGTTGGCGATGACTGGTACAGATGATAAATGTTTGATTCTGTTTCCACCATTAGTCTCATCAGTCCTGTAGTCAATGAACGGAGCAGACATCAAACGTGCAGATCTGCTCCATTCTTGGAATCATTGGGAATCTTTATGGTCAGACCTCCACCAATCTGTGTTATCCATAGGGTAGGGTATAACTTTCTGTTTTGGGGATACTCCTTTTACTAAAGTGTCTTCACGTCTTAGGTTCTTCCACCTTGGATGACTGTAAACGATCAATCGTGTATAATCTGTTTTCTGCATTTTATTTTCCCTTTTTAGGATGCGGACCGAGCGTTATTATATGAAATTTCGGAGCAAGAAGAGATCACGGCCCGACTGCATTTCATCAAATTTGAGAACGCGTATATAGAAACCTGCCTGGACTTCATCAAGGATCACCTGGTGAATACGGAGACCAAAGTAATAAAGGCCACCGGCGGGGGAGCCTACAAATTCAAAGACCTGATCGAAAAGAAATTGGGCCTAAAGTAAGTGTTCCTCCAGGATGAGCCGCGTCTGGGGGCGTTCAGCTGGCGGGGCTCTGTCCATAACCATATAGGAGCATCTATATGGCATGCAGCTTTTCACCAATTTTTGTATGAAGACTCAGAGAAAGATTTTACGGTGAGTACACAAAAATCCTTCTTTTTTTTTTTTTTTTTTCTCTCCTAGAGTTGACAAGGAGGATGAGATGACCTGTCTGATAAAGGGCTGCAACTTTGTGCTGAAGAATATTCCTCATGAGGCATTTGTGTACATGAAGCACGCAGATCCGGAGTTTCGATTCCAGACCACTCACCCCAATATATTCCCCTATTTACTAGTGAATATAGGCTCCGGAGTATCTATAGTTAAGGTAAGTTTGGTTTTTGCTATCAAAATAGGTTGTCACCAGTATTTTCTCTTATGAGGTGCAGCCACCACCAGTGACCTCTTATAGACAGCATTCCAGAATCTATATATATAATTGCCTCTGTCTGTCTGTCTGTCTGTCTGTCTGTCTGTCTGTCTGTCTGTCTGTCTGTCTGTCTGTCTGTCTGTCTGTCTGTCTGTCTGTCTGTCTGTCTTGCTCCAAAATTGTGTCCTTACGGTGACACAAAGCTGATTGGCCGCTGGGCTCGCCATGGCCCCGCCCCCCCCGCACGGATTGGCCGCTCGCCTCGGCTCCGCCCCCCCACGGATTGGTCGCTCGCCTCGGCCTGGCCCCGCCCTCCGCATGGATTGGCCACTCGCCCCGGCCCTCCGCACGCATCGCCAGACATAACCTTGCGCTGCTGGGATCGTGACGGAGCCGGTGAACGCTGGTAACCATTATACACATCGGGTAACTAAGGTCCCTTGGTTACCCGATGTGTATCATAGTTACCAGTGTACACCGGCTCCGTCACGATCCCAGCAGCGCCAGATATAACCTTGCGATGCTGGGATCGTGACGGAGCCGGTGAACGCTGGTAACCATTATACACATCTGGTAACTAAGGTCCCTTAGTTACCCGATGTGTATCATAGTTACCAGTGTACACCGGCTCCCGGTACACATGTGCAGGGAGCCGGCATTATCCTCCTCTACCCCCAGGACTACTCCTCCTATTATAGTCCTCCTATTATACTCCTCTCTGAGTATAATAGGAGAACTATTATAGCATGGGGGATGGAGCACGATGGGGTGCGCAGCATGGGGGATGTAGCACGATGGGGGGTGCGCAGCATGGGGAGTGCGCAGCATGGGGGATGGAGCACGATAGGGAGTGCGCAGCATGGGGGATGGAGCACGATGGGGGGTGCGCAGCATCGGGGATGGAGCACGATGGGGAATGTGCAGCATAGGGGATGGCGCACGATGGGTGGTGGGCAGCATGGGGGATGGAGCACGATGGGGGGTGCGCAGCATGGGGGATGGGGCACGATGGGGGGTGCGCAGCATGGGGGATGGGGCACGATGGGGGGTGCGCAGCATGGGGGATAGAGCACGATGGGAGGTGCACACCTCCCCCCAACACACACACACACACACAACACACCACACACACTGGGAACCACAAACACCGCCATACACAGACACACAGACAACGCCGCACACACACAACACCCAACACACAAACACCGCGGCATACATAAATATACGCACATACCGCACAACACACACATTGCACAAAACATACCTCCCCCCCAAAACACACCACACCCACACAAACCGCGCAACACACACACACACAGCGCTCCACAAACAACGCAACACACATACAACACCGCTCTCACCCCCCGCCACACCCAGAACATGTACAGCGCCCTACACAAACACTTGGTAACTACAGACAACAACATTATATATATATATATATATATATATATATATATATATATATATATATAATTTATTATAACAAAAATCATACATGAACTACACAATACGTAAATTCTAGAATACCCGATGCGTAGAATCGGGCCACCTTCTAGTACTGTATATAAGAGCCCAGGATGCTGTATAATGTAAAAACACATTTCTTATACTCCCCTAGGGGGCGGTCCTGTCTAATAGGTGTCGCTCCTTGGTCCGGCGCCTCCTCTCTTCCTGCTCGGCACCATGTGGATGATGCGTCATTGTGCTCCTGGGCATACGCACTTTGATCTGATGGCAAGGCAAAGTATTGTAATGCGCAGGCACAAGAAAAGGTCAAAAACCTCCCACGCATGCCCACTACAGTACTTTGATCTGTCCACAGCCGGGCCACTCAAAATGCGCATGCGCAGGACCACAATGGATGCCTTTGTATGGATGATGCAGGACACATCATAATACACACGGGGCTGGGCAGGAGGACAGAAACCGCACAGTATGGAGGAAGCGCTGGACCGGAGAGCAGCAACACCCATTGGAGTAGACTGCTCCCCTAAGTAACTTAGTGTTTTGTTTTTGTTTTTTTTTTTTTGTTTTTTTTTACATTATACACAGCAGCCTGGGCTCTTATATACAGTATTCTGGACTACTAAGAGTATATATGAGCTCACTGGTGTTAGCCACAGCTTATAGGGAACAAACCTGACGATGGGTTCCCTTTTTAAAGGGGTTTTACGTTTTGCAGTCTGTGTTGTGTTTTTTTTTTTTTTTTTTTTTTCTGTTTTTACTTCTTAAAGTGGATTTCTTTTTCGCTCCTAATTGGGAGACCCAGACAGTGGGTGTATAGCTACTGCCCTCTGGAGGCCGCACAAAGAACTACACTTAAAAGTGTAAGGCCCCTCCCCTTCTGGCTATACACCCTCCCGTAGGAGTACAGATTCCTCAGTTTTAGCTTTGTGCGCAAGGAGGTCAGACACGCACGCATAGCTCCATTGTTTTTAGTCAGCAGCAGCTGCTGACTATGTCGGATGGAAGAAAAGAGGACACATATAGTGTCCCCAGCATGCTCCCTTCTCACCCCACTGTATGTCGGAGGTGTTTGTAAGGTTGAGGTACCCATTGCGGGTACGGCGGCAGGAGCCCACATGCTGATTCCTTCCCCATCCCTTTTTACAGGGCTCTGGGTGAAGTGGGATTTACTGGTCTCCAGGCACTGAGACCGGGCTCCATCTACAGCCCCTGGACAAGATGCTGGATGGAGCGGAGTACATCAGGGACATGGCCCTGCATCCTCAAGGTACTCTGTGTCCCCGTGCAGGCGCTCACACCGCAGCATGCTGGGTGTTGTAGTGCGCCGGGGGACATCAGCGCTACGGCGCTTGTGCCATGGCCTCATTCAGCTTAGCTGAAGCAGGCACACTTCCTGGAATCGGTCGCGCCGGCCGCTGGGACTGCGGTGCGGCTGGCACTTGTGGTGCGCCGGGGACTTCAGCGCGGCCCGCGCTTTTACGGCGGCCGCGCTGATAACTCGAGTCCCCGGCTTTTGCGGCCTGCTTCCGTTCGTTCCCGCCCCCGGACCTGCCAGTCAGGAGAGGGGCGGGACGCTGGCCACATCTAGAGATCGGTCATGCCGGCCGCTGGGACTGCGGCGCGGATGGCACTTGTGGTGCGCCGGGGACTTCAGCGCGGCCCGCGCTTTTACGGCGGCCGCGCTGATAACTCGAGTCCCCGGCTTTTGCGGCCTGCTCCCGTTCGTTCCCGCCCCCAGACCTGCCAGTCAGGAGAGGGGCGGGACGCTGGCCAGTGCATCAGCGCTGAGGGCTGGAGTCGTTTTTACATACTCCAGCCCTCACAATCGGCACAGAGGGGACACTGTTTCCCGCACTTTTGTTTGGGAACTCCCACGGACCGCCCCTCTCCACAGACGCCGGCAGCCATTCCTGCTGACACGCTGAGCTGCAGAGGGGAGCCGGGGAGACCCAGACAAGGAATTCTTCGCCTCTTACCCGCTATTCAGCGGGTGGTAAGCAGCCCTCAGGGCTCACCCCTCTTGTGCCAGTAGTATTCTTAGTATTTTGTTGCTACAAATACTTGGTATTACATAGCGCTGGTCGCCCTTTGGCTATAGACTCTCTCACATTCAGAGAGCCAGCAGCATGTCGTCCGCAAAACGCAAGGGTGCCAAAGCACAGACATTATATGCTTCCTGCACCGCATGTGGGACTTTTCTACCGGCAGGCTCCACGGACCCCCATTGTGTGCAGTGCTCGGCCCCTGCGGCGCTTGCACAGCCGGGGCCTCTGCTGGACGTGACCCAGGGTGTACCACCTGTGAATGCTGTCCAGGTGACAGGCACTGAGTTTGCAGCTTTTGCTGACAGAATGTCTCTCACTATGTCACAAATTCTTGACACATTGCGAGCTAGGCCTGTACTTCAGGCCACGGACACTGTGCAATCATTGCCCCCTGGTCCCCCTCAGCTCCAAGCTCCGGGACGGGCATATACACCTCAGGGTGAAGACTCTGACTCGGACGATGGCCCCGGGCAGCCTAAGCGGGCTCGCTATGACGGGCCTTCACATTCATCTCAATGGTCAGGATCCCAGCGAGATGAATCTATGGGTGATGAGGCGGACGTAACTGATCAGGATTCTGATCCTGGAACCGCTCTCAATCTAGATACACCAGATGGTGACGCCATAGTTAATGATCTTATATTTAACATCAATAAGATGTTAAATATTTCCCCACCAGCTCCTCTTGTGGAGGAGTCAGCTTCGCAGCACGAGAAAATCCATTTCAGATACCCTAGGCGTACTTTAAGCACTTTTCTGGACCACGCTGACTTTAGAGACGCAATCCAGAAACCCCACGCTTATCCTGAAAGGCGTTTTCCTAAACGGCTTAAAGATACACGCTATCCTTTTCCCCCTGAGGTGGTCAAGGGTTGGACCCAGTGTCCAAAAGTGGATCCTCCAATTTCCAGGCTTGCAGCTAGATCCTTGGTTGCAGTTGAAGATGGAGCGGCACTTAAAGATGCCACTGACAGGCAGATGGAGCTCTGGCTGAAATCCATCTATGAAGCGATTGGAGCGTCATTAGCGCCTTCTTTTGCAGCCGTATGGGCACTCCAAGCTATCTCAGCCGGGCTTGCGCGAGTTGACTCCGTCACACGTGCATTTGCCCCGCAGGTAGCACCATTGACCTCGCAAATGGCGGCATTCGCGTCGTACGCGATTAATGCTGTTCTTGACGCTACAAGCCGCACGGCAGTGGCGTCAGCCAACTCCGTAGTTTTGCGTAGGGCCCTGTGGTTGAGACATTGGAAAGCAGATTCTCATTCCAAGAAGTGCTTAACCAATTTGCCTTTTTCTCGTGACCGATTGTTTGGAGAGCGTTTGGATGAAATCATCAAACACTCCAAGGGTAAGGACTCATCCTTACCGCAACACAGACAAAACAGACCCCAACAGAGGAAGGGTCAGTCTGGTTTTCGGTCCTTTCGAGGACCGGGCAGGTCCCAATTCGCATCGTCAAAAAAGACTCAAAAGGACCAGAGACGCTCAGATTCTTGGAGGTCTCAGTCACGCCCAAAAAGGGCAGCCGGAGGAACCGTTGCCAAAACGGCGTCCTCCTGACTTGAGGTCTCCGATTCCCACACCCGCGGTCGGTGGGAGGCTTTCCCACTTTGGCGACATCTGGCTGTCACACGTCAAAGACCGTTGGGTGAGGGATATTCTGTCTCACGGGTACAGGATAGAGTTCAGTTCTCGTCCGCCAACTCGTTTCTTCAGAACTTCTCCCCCACCAGACCGAGCCGATGCTCTGTTGCAGGCGGTGGCCGCTCTAAAAGCGGAAGGAGTGGTGACCTCCGTCCCTCTTCAGGAACAAGGTCACGGTTTTTACTCCAATCTGTTTGTGGTCCCAAAAAAGGACGGATCGTCTCGGCCCGTCCTGGATCTAAAGTTGCTCAACAGACACGTAAAGGTCAGGAGGTTCCGGATGGAATCCCTACGCTCCGTCATAGCCTCAATGTCTCAAGGAGATTTTCTAGCATCAATAGATATCAAAGATGCGTATCTCCACGTGCCGATCGCACCAGAGCATCAGCGTTTCCTACGCTTCGTCATACACGACGAACACCTGCAGTTCGTAGCGTTACCTTTCGGTCTGGCAACAGCCCCCCGGGTCTTCACCAAGGTCATGGCAGCAGTAGTAGCTGTACTGCACTCGCAGGGTCACTCGGTCATCCCGTATCTAGACGACCTGCTTATAAAGGCACCCTCTCAAGAGGCATGCCAACACAGTCTGAAAGTGGCACTAGACACTCTCCAGAGTTTCGGGTGGATTATCAACTTTCCAAAGTCTCATCTAACCCCGACCCAATCTCTGACTTATCTTGGCATGGAGTTTCATACTCTCTCAGCGATAGTGATGCTTCCACTGGACAAGCAGTGCTCGCTGCGGACTGGAGTGCAATCTCTCCTTCAGAGCCAGTCGCACTCACTGAGGCGCCTCATGCATTTCCTAGGAAAGATGGTAGCAGCAATGGAGGCAGTCCCGTTCGCGCAGTTTCATCTGCGCCCTCTACAATGGGACATTCTACGCCAATGGGATGGGAAATCGACGTCCCTCGACAGGACTGTCTTCCTCTCTCAGACTGCCAAGGACTCTCTGCGTTGGTGGCTTCTCCCCACCTCATTGTCACAGGGAAAGTCGTTCCTTCCCCCGTCCTGGGCAGTGGTCACGACGGATGCGAGCCTATCAGGGTGGGGAGCGGTGTATCTCCACCAAAGGGCTCAGGGGATGTGGACTCTGGAAGAGTCCACCCTGCAGATCAATGTTCTGGAAATCAGAGCAATCTATCTTGCCCTGCGAGCCTTCCAACAATGGCTGGAAGGCAAACAGATTCGGATTCAGTCGGACAATTCCACGGCGGTGGCGTACATCAACCACCAAGGGGGAACACGCAGTCGCCAAGCCTTTCAAGAAGTCCAACGGATTTTGACGTGGGTGGAAAGCAGAGCGTCCACCATATCCGCAGTTCACATCCCAGGCGTGGAAAACTGGGAAGCAGACTTTCTCAGTCGCCAGGGCATGGACGCAGGAGAATGGTCCCTTCACCCGGACGTGTTTCAGCAGATCTGTTGCCGCTGGGGGACGCCGGACGTCGATCTGATGGCGTCACGACACAACAACAAGGTCCCAGTTTTCATGGCACGGTCTCACGATCACCGAGCACTGGCGGCATCCGCCTTGGTTCAGGATTGGTCGCAATTCCGACTCCCCTATGTGTTCCCACCTCTAGCATTGTTACCCAGAGTTCTCCGGAAAATCAGGTCCGACTGCCATCGAGCCATACTCGTCGCTCCAGATTGGCCAAGAAGGTCGTGGTACCCGGATCTGTGGCATCTCACGGTAGGCCAACCGTGGACACTACCAGACCGTCCAGATTTGCTGTCTCAAGGGCCGTTTTTCCATCTGAATTCTGCGGCCCTGAACCTGACTGTGTGGCCATTGAGTCCTGGATCCTAGCGGCCTCAGGTTTATCTCATGAAGTTGTTGCCACAATGAGACAGGCTAGAAAACCATCCTCAGCTAAGATCTATCACAGAACGTGGAAGATATTCTTAGCGTGGTGCGTGGCTCAAGGGTTTTCTCCCTGGCCATTTGCATTGCCAACTTTTCTTTCCTTCCTGCAGTCTGGGTTGGAAAAAGGCTTGTCGCTTAGCTCTCTTAAGGGTCAAGTCTCCGCGCTATCCGTATTCTTTCAGAAGCGCTTGGCACAGCTTTCTAAAGTACGCACTTTTCTCCAAGGAGTTTGTCATATCGTTCCTCCTTACAGACGGCCATTGGAACCCTGGGATCTGAACAAGGTTCTCATTGCTCTCCAGAAGCCGCCTTTCGAGCCTTTGAAAGAGGTTCCCCTTTCTCGGCTTTCACAAAAGGTAGTTTTTCTTGTGGCGGTCACGTCTCTTCGAAGAGTGTCCGAGCTAGCGGCGTTATCTTGCAAATCTCCCTTCCTGGTGTTTCACCAAGACAAGGTAGTACTGCGTCCAATTCCAGAGTTTTCTCCCAAGGTGGTTTCTTCCTTTCATCTCAATCAGGATATCACTTTACCATCTTTGTGTCCGCATCCAGTTCACCAATTTGAAAAGGGTTTACATCTGTTGGACCTGGTGAGAGCACTCAGGATTTACATTTCTCGCACGGCGGCTCTACGCCGTTCTGATGCGCTCTTTGTCCTAGTCGCTGGTCAGCATAAGGGATCGCAAGCTTCCAAATCCACCCTGGCGCGGTGGATCAAGGAACCAATTCTTCACACATACCGTTCTGCTGGGCTTCCGATTCCATCTGGACTGAAGGCCCATTCTACCAGAGCCGTGGGTGCGTCCTGGGCATTGCGGCATCAGGCTACGGCTCAGCAAGTGTGCCAGGCGGCTACCTGGTCGAGTCTGCACACGTTTACCAAACACTATCAAGTGCATACCTACGCTTCGGCAGATGCCAGCCTAGGTAGACAGGTCCTTCAGGCGGCGGTGGCCCACCTGTAGGAAGAGGCTGTCTGACAGCCCATTCATGTGGTATCTTTTTACCCACCCAGGGACTGCTTTTGGACGTCCCACTGTCTGGGTCTCCCAATTAGGAGCGAAAAAGAAGAAGGGAATTTTGTTTACTTACCGTAAATTCCTTTTCTTCTAGCTCCAATTGGGAGACCCAGCACCCGCCCTATTTGTTCTTAGGGTTTCGTTTTTCGGGTGCACATGTTGTTCATGTTGTTTCTTAAGTTCTCCGATCATGTTATCGGATTGAATTTGTTTTTGAAACTGTTATTGGCTTTCCTCCTTCTTGCTTTGGTACTAAAACTGAGGAATCTGTACTCCTACGGGAGGGTGTATAGCCAGAAGGGGAGGGGCCTTACACTTTTAAGTGTAGTTCTTTGTGCGGCCTCCAGAGGGCAGTAGCTATACACCCACTGTCTGGGTCTCCCAATTGGAGCTAGAAGAAAAGGAATTTACGGTAAGTAAACAAAATTCCCTTCTTCTCAGATTTTGAAAGTTACCCCCATGGGATAGGAAAGCACTTTCTAATCGCTGATGTCCCCACCAATCCTGAAATATGGGGCTCTGAACAACCCCGTGTGGATAAAGTGAAGGTCAATCATGCGCTAATCTGCTTTCTTAATTTTAACGGGAACTGCCGACAATCTACAGAGCTCCGATGAGCCTGTGTGCATCTTAAACCTCTGCTTATTCACACAGACGTTTCTTTTCTCTAGTTTTTGGGATCAATAGGGAACGTTCTCATATCCCAATAACGGGGGGTAGCTTTCAAACTTGAGAAATAATACATGTACTGTGAGCTAAAAAATTGTTTGGTTGCATTAATCATTGGGCACCGTTTTGCCTTTTATAGTCTGTGTTGCACTGTCTATTCTGGCTGCAGAATGAGTTATCTGAGAATCAATCAGGGAGCTCACTATGACTGAGCTTTTCTCAGCTGATTTTAAGACCAAATAAAATAAATGTGCAGGGAACTGAAGAGCCTGTAAAAGCCACATGGATAGATATATATATATATATATATATATATATATATCTCTCTCTCTCTCTCTCTCTCTCTCTCTCTCTCTCTCTCTCTCTCTCTCTCTCTCTCTATATATATATATATATATATATATATATATATATATATATATATATATATATATATATATATATATATATATATATATATATATATATATATATATATCTCTATATATATATCTATATATATATATATCTATATATAGATATATATATATCTCTATATATATATTATATTATATTATATTTTCTAACCAAAGTTGCAAAAAAGATTTTTATCTCCAAATACATGCATTTAAGTGAAAATAAACAAGTTTCCAAAAATGGATAACCCCACTAATGCTGTTTTCTTGCTCAAGTCAATGATGGCATATTGGCATATTTCATGAATGACAGATCACTAGGGGGCAGCTGTGAGCCTGGCCTCCTGTTGACCTTACAGCTTATTTTTTTTTTTATCTTCATCTTATGCGTATGTCTTATTATTCCGGATGACTCCTCCGTGCGTTCCTGCTGATTACTCGACCTCTTCATACATGACCCGACTTGCTCCATATATAACCGTTTGTTCGCTTTTTGTGCCACCCCTTGTATATTTTGGCAGGTAGAGACTGAAGACAAGTTTGAGCGCATCGGTGGGAGCTCTATAGGCGGCGGGACGTTCTGGGGGCTCGGCGCTTTGCTTACAAAGACAAAGGTCAGGAACTATATTTATTTCCACTTATCTCCGTTTCTTAAATGTGATTTTGGATATTGAAAAAGGACACTTAAAGGGGTTTTCCACCTCTCCTCCTGGCATGCATGCATTCCTATAAAATAAGAATTCTTGAACATTTTTTCTTATGACGTCCCTCTGTTACTCCTCCTGGAATAATATGAATATTATTGCCCTTTTGTAGTAGGCTCAGCCTTGTAGTATTATCTGTGTATAAACCTCCCTATTTAGTTAGTAACTTCTATTATTTTTTTGTCTTCTTCAGAAGTTTGATGAATTGCTGCAGCTGGCGGCCAAAGGGCAGCACACAAACGTGGACATGCTGGTGAAGGATATCTATGGAGGCGCGTACCAAATCCTGGGGTTAACAGGGAATCTCATTGCAAGCAGCTTTGGCAAATCTGCCACTGTAGATAAAGGTACTAAAGAGTCCGTGTATCTGTCTCTTCCCACATCAACCATGTCCTCAGTGGGCATCATGCCAGTGGGAGACATACTGATGCCAATCACGGGTGGCACGGTTGCTCAGTGGTTAGCATTGCAGTCTTGTAGCACTGGGGTCCTGGGTTCAAATCCCACCAAGGACAACATCTACAAGGAGTTTGTATGTTCTCCCCGTGTTTGCGTGGGTTTCCTCCGGGTTCCTCCCACACTACAAAAACCTACTGATCAGGACCTTAGATTGTGAGCCCCAATGGGGACAGTGATGCCAATGTATGTAAAGTGCTGTGGAATTAACAGCGCTATATAAATAAATGAATAAATATTATTAATAATAATAATAATAATAATAATATTATTAGATTTGGTTTGCACCTGATGACTTTGCTAATGGTGTTGTATAAATCCCAGTGGATACATCTCCACCATTAAGACATTTCTACCTGGTTTGATAACATAGCCTACAGCGACATGGTTAGAGCAAGTTGCACAATAGACAATGTGTGGTGTTTTTTTTTTTTTTGTTTTTTTTTTTGTTTGCATGACTTGTCAGACTTAGTGAGGTCTATACTTGCAAAGTCATGTGCATTCTTTCACCAAATATCTAAAAGGATGTTTGTTTGTTTGTTTGTTTTTTTTTTTGTTGTTTTTTTGTTGTTTTCATGGTTGCTTTATGGTCCGCATGGTGGCTCAGTGGTTTGCATTAGAGAATAGTAACTATTCGTGTTCAGATAATGCTTACCAAATACAGAGTACTATTCCCGTATTCAGCACAGCAAGAAAAATGCTCGGGTTCCCCACTGACTTGCATTAGGTTTGTAACTTGTGATGAATACCGGAATAGAACTTTAGAATTTGCTATGAATAATCCGAACGTGAATGCATACTATTCGCCCATCACTGGTTAGCACTGTTACTTTGCAGCGCTGGGGTCCTGGATTCAAATCCCACAAAGGACAATCTCTGCAAGGAGTTTATATGTTCCTCCCGTGTTTGTGTGACATACTACCGTGTTTTTCCAAAAAATAGACAGTCTTATACTTTTATTGCCCCCCCCCCCCCTTTTAAAAAAAAAAAAAAAAAAAAAAAAAAAAAAGCACTGTGGCTTATTTTTGAAGGAGGTCTTATTATTGGAGAAACCTAGTTGGGGGTGAGTTTACCACACAAAAAAAGCAGACACCTCACATCCCAGGAGACTCATACTTACCAGACCCGGACGTCTGCGCGGCTCCCAGGTCCTCCGTGATCTCCAGTGGGTGCTGCCCGCTGTCCTCCCCTGCTTCTGGCTCACCCACTCACTCACTCATCATATCCAGCGTTAAAGAATGCTTCCGGCCGCAGGGAACGATGGGAGGAAGTCACGTGTCGCAGGTCCTGTAAGCTTGCATTGCGGCAGGTTCTTGTGCTCCACTGCACTGCCTCTCAGGATTCTGCCGAGAAGAAATTTGTATCGCTGGATGTGGTGTGT
Source organism: Anomaloglossus baeobatrachus (assembly GCF_048569485.1). NCBI lineage: Eukaryota > Metazoa > Chordata > Amphibia > Anura > Aromobatidae > Anomaloglossus > Anomaloglossus baeobatrachus. The sequence continues at coordinate 156,941,782 of NC_134363.1, read as the reverse complement.
GTGTGTGTGCGATCCGATGTGTACGAGATCGGATGTGCGCGATCCACTGCAGGTCCTCTGCTCGGCGTCTAGTGAGTATGATGGCGGGGTCTGCTTTCTGTAATGAAGTATCCTTCAGTATCTAACTTTTTTAGCTGCATGGACACTTCATTATTGAACCGCGACTAAGGCTTATTTTCAGGGTAAGGCTTATATTTCAAACTTGCTCCGAAAATGGTGAAAATCCCTGCTAGGGCTTATTTCTTTGTCGCTCCATTGGGAGACCCAGACAATTGGGGTGTATAGCTTCTACCTCCGGAGGCCACACAAAGTATTACACTTTAAAAGTGTAACCCCTCCCCTCTGCCTATACACCCTCCCGTGCATCACGGGCTCCTCAGTTTTATGCTTTGTGTGGAAGGAGGCACACATCCACTCATGCATTCTCATATTAGTTATATCGGTTGGAAGAAAAGTGGGCCCCCACGGGGCCCCCGGCATGTTCCCTTCTCACCCCACTACGTCGGCGGTGCTGTTAAGGTTGAGGTACCCATTGCGGGTACAAAGGCCGGAGCCTCATGCCGTTTTCCTTCACCATCCCTTTGCGGCTCTGGGAGAAGTGGGATCCTGACCGGTCATCCATTTACTGGGACCGGGCTCCCTCCGCAGCCCCTGTGGGAATCTGCCGGACAGGAGTCTATTCATCCTCAGGGACCGGGCCCTGCATCGCTAAGGTACTCTGTGTCCCCATGGGGGCTGTGCATGGAGCGCCTTCTTCCCGGACGCTGCAGCAGCTGCTGATTGGTGAAGACCGGCGGACTTCCGCGCCTGCTTGTCGGCCGCGGTCTTAAATTTAGTCCCCGGCTTCATTGCGGCCTAGTAGCAAAACTCCCACCCCCGGGCCTGCCTGTCAGGGGTAAGGGCGGGACTGCCGACCTGACGTCGGATGTGAGGGCTGGAGCATCCTGCATGTTTCCTCCCCCCTCACTGATCACTGTGGGGACCCCAGATTCCCGCACTTTTTCTAGCGCCGCCCACGGCTCCCTCCTCCCCAGAGAGCTCCGGCAGCCATTTTTTTGGCATTCTGCCGGTGGAGGATTACAAGGAAAGAGCTCTGCAACTCTGGGAGGCCTAAGGCAGGGAATCTGGAGGACACACACTTCGCTTTTTAGCGGTCGGTAAGCCACACCGGTCACCCGGTGCTGGTCCCCTTAGGGTGCCGGAATAGATACGTATTATTTATATATATAATATATATATATATATATATATATATATATATATATATATATATATATATATATATATATATATATATATATATATATATATATATTACTTCTGTTCGGTCGGGCTATTTACCCTTTCCCATATACCCTCAGTGATCACTCTCCTAGGAGACAACAGCATGTCATCCACAAGGAGCAAGGGTGCTAAGGTACAGGTTTTTTTGCGGCCTGTACCTCTTGTGGGGCTATGTTACCTGCGGGTTCCACCTACCCTCACTGTGAGCAATGCTCGACCCCTGTTTTGCTTGCTCAGCCGGAGCCTCGGTCACTAGTGGGCCCCTCGGCTCAGGTAGACCCCCCCTGCTCCCCCTGTCCAGGCGGCAGGGACAGAGTTTGCCGTTTTTGCTGAGAAACTCTCTGAGTCACTTTCACAATCCATGGCTCAGTCTATGGACAAATGGTCTGCCAAGCTGCTAGAAGCTTTGCAGTCCAGACCGGTCCTTACACAGGCCCCGGGCCCTGTTGGATCGTCGCCTCCAGGCCCTTCTCGGCCCGCGCCACAGCGCGCTCCCAGGGGGGGCCCTAGGTCTCACGTGGAGGACCCCTGCCCGGACCACAGTCCCAGACCGGCTAAGCGGGCTCGCTGGGAATCTTCCCCGACTTCTTCACGCTGCTCGGGGTCCCAGCTTGAGGACTCTCTGGAGTACGAGGCGGATGTCGCAGCTCAGGGCTCTGACCCTGATGTTGCTCTCAATCTTGATACACCTGAAGGGGACGCCTTAGTAAATGACCTTATCTCGTCCGTCAACCAGGTGTTAGATCTATCTCCCCCACCTCCACCTGTAGAGGAGTCGACTTCTCAGCAGGAGAAACACCAGTTTCGGTTCCCTAAACGTACACGGAGTGCGTTTTTCGATCACTCTAACTTCAGAGATGCTGTCCAGAAGCCCAGAGCGGTTCTGGACAAGCGCTTTACTAAGCGCCTTAATGACACACGTTACCCCTTCCCATCTGAAGTCGTTAAGGGTTGGGCTCAATGTCCTAAGGTGGATCCTCCAGTCTCTAGATTGGCGGCTAGATCTGTGGTATCGGTGGCAGATGGCTCATCGCTAAAAGATGCCACTGACAGGCAGATAGAGCTCCTGGTGAAATCCATCTATGAAGCCACGGGCGCGTCTTTTGCCCCGGCTTTTGCAGCTATCTCAGCTTGTCTGGCTGAGATTAATGCGGTCACACGTAATTCTGCTCTGCAGGTTGCGTCTTTGACTTCTCAGGCGTCAGCTTTTTCTTCCTACGCCATGAACGCAGTCCTAGACTCTGCTAGCCGTACAGCGGTGGCATCCGCTAATTCTGTGGCAGTCCGCAGGGCCATGTGGCTGCGCGAATGGAAGGCAGACTCGGCTTCCAAGAGATTCTTAACCGGTTTGCCGTTTTCTGGCGACCGATTGTTTGGCGAACGATTGGATGAGATTATTAAGGAATCCAAGGGAAAGGACTCCTCCTTACCCCAATCCAAACCTAAGAGACCTCAGCAACGGAAAATACAATCGAGGTTTCGGTCCTTTCGTCCCTCCGCCAAGCCCCAATCCTCTTCGTCCAGCAGGCCGGAGAAAGGCCAGAGGAACTCCTATGCGTGGCGGGCTAAGTCTCGCCCCCAAAAAGCCGCCGGAGGCAATGCCTCCAAGGCGGCCTCTTCATGACTCTCTGCATCCCCGAACCGCATCCTCGGTCGGTGGCAGGCTCTCCCGCTTTTGCGACGCCTGGTGGCCACATGTTCAAGACCGATGGGTGAGAGACATTCTGTCTCACGGTTACAGGATAGAGTTCAGCGCTTGTCCTCCGACTCGTTTCTTCAGAACCTCTCCGCCCCCCGATCAGGCCGACGCACTTTTTCAGGCGGTGGACGCTCTGAAGACAGAAGGAGTTGTGATCCCTGTTCCCCCTCAGGAACATGGTCGCGGCTTTTACTCCAACTTGTTCGTGGTGCCAAAGAAGGACGGTTCATTCCGTCCCGTTCTGGACCTCAAACTACTCAACAGACGTGAGCACCAGACGGTTTCGGATGGAATCTCTCCGCTCGGTCATCGCATCGATGTCACAAGGAGACTTCCTAGCATCGATCGACATCAAGGATGCTTATCTCCATGTGCCGATCGCACCCGAACATCAACGTTTCTTGCGTTTCGCCATCGGGGACGAACACCTTCAGTTCGTGGCATTGCCTTTCGGCCTAGCGACAGCCCCACGGGTGTTCACCAAGGTCATGGCATCCGTTGTGGCGGTCCTACACTCTCAGGGCCACTCGGTGATTCCCTACTTAGACGATCTCCTAGTCAGGGCACCTTCTCCGGTGGCGTGTCAACACAGCCTTACCGTCGCTCTGGCGACTCTCCAGCAGTTCGGGTGGATCATCAACTTCCCGAAATCCAAGTTGACACCGACCCAATCACTGACTTACCTCGGGATGGAGTTTCATACACAGTCAGCGGTAGTCATGCTACCGCTGGACAAACAGCTTTCTCTGCAGGCAGGGGTGCAATCACTTCTTCGGGGTCAGTCACACCCCTTAAGGCGCCTCATGCACTTCCTGGGGAAGATGGTGGCAGTGATGGAGGCAGTGCCCTTCGCGCAATTCCATCTGCGCCCACTCTAGTGGGACATTCTCCGCAAATGGGACAGGAGGTCGACTTCCCTCGACAAGAACGTCTCGCTTTCCCTTGCAACCAAGACGTCTCTTCAGTGGTGGCTCCTTTCCAATTCTCTATCGCAAGGAAAATCCTTCCTACCCCCAACCTGGGCTGTGGTCACCACGGACGCGAGCCTGTCAGGGTGGGGAGCGGTTTTTCTTTGTCGCTCCTAATTGGGAGACCCAGACAATTGGGTGTATAGCTACTGCCTCCGGAGGCCACACAAAGTACTACACTTAAAAGTGTAAGGCCCCTCCCCTTCTGGCTATACACCCCCCCCGTGGGATCACGGGCTCCTCAGTTTTATGCTTTGTGCGAAGGAGGCCAGACATCCACGCATAGCTCCACTGTTTAGTCAGCAGCAGCTGCTGACTGTGTCGGATGGAAGAAAAGAGGGCCCATACGAGGGCCCCCAGCATGCTCCCTTCTCACCCCACTTTATGTCGGTGGTGTTTGTTAAGGTTGAGGTACCCATTGCGGGTACGGAGGCTGGAGCCCACATGCTGATTCCTTCCCCATCCCCATTAGGGCTCTGGGTGAAGTGGGACTTTACCGGTCTCCGGGCACTGAGGCCGTGCTCCATCCACAGCCCCTGGAGGATCTGCTGGATTCGGAGCGGAGTTTCCTCAGGGACAGGACCCTGCTCCATCAAGGTACTCCGTGTCCCCGTGCTTATCGCACGCACACTGCAGCATTGCTGGGTGTGTTAGTGCGCCGGGGTAAACAGCGCTGCTGCGCTTGTGCCGTTACTCACTACAGCTCTGCTGAGTGAGGTGACTTAGTACGATCGGCCGATCCGGCCGCGGGGGTCAGTTTTTACTGCGTCGCGGCTGGGATTTGTGGTGCGCCGGGGACTTCCGCGCTGGCCGTGCATATATGACGGCCACGCTAGATTACTACAGTCCCCGGCTTTTGCGGCCTAGTTCGTATCGTTCCCGCCCCCAGACCTGCCAGTCAGGAGGAGGGCGGGACGCTGTACAGACCAGCAGCGCTAAGAGCTGGAGTCTGTTTTACATACTCCAGCCCTCACACTAGGCACAGTGGGACGCAGTTTCCCGCACTTTTGTTCGTGACGCCCACGGTCCGCCCCTCTTCACAGGACGCCGGCAGCCATTCCTGCCTGCACGCTGAGCTGCAGAGGGGAGACGGGGAGACTCAGACAAGGGATTCTACGACCTCACACCCGCTTTCAGCGGGCGGTAAGCAGCCCTCAAGGGCTCTCCCCCACTTGTGCCATAGTGTACTTTGTATTTTGTGCTGGCAATACTTTGCACTGTACAGTCGCTGGTGATTTTCTGCTATATACCCTCCTTAGATTTCTCAAGGAGACAACAGCATGTCGTCCGCAAAAAGCAAAAGTGCCAAGGCACGGACTTTATATGCTGCTTGTACTGCATGTGGGGCTACTCTACCGGCAGGTTCCACTGACCCCCATTGTGTGCAGTGCTCGGCCCCTGTGGCAATTGCTCAGCCGGGGCCGCTGCTAGAGGTGACCCAGGGAGAACCACCTGTGAATGCTGTCCAGGTGACAGGGACGGAGTTTGCAGCTTTTGCTGACAGATTGTCTATGACTATGTCTAAAATTCTTGAAACATTGCAGTCTAGACCAGTAACTCAGACCATGGGCACTGTTGATTCATTGCCACCTTGTCCCCCTCAGCTGGACCACTTCCTAGCTCCGGGGGTGTCACATGCACCCCAGGGTGACGGCTCTGACTCGGACGACAGTCCCAGACAACCTAAGCGGGCTCGCTATGAGCGACCCTCAACTTCATCACACTGGTCAGGGTCCCAGCGGGACGACTCTCTGTGTGATGAGGCGGATGTAACTGATCAGGAGTCTGATGCTGGGGCCGCTCTCAATCTAGATACCCCGGATGGTGACGCCATAGTGAATGATCTTATAGCGTCCATCAATAGGATGTTAGATATTTCTCCACCAGCTCCTCCTGCGGAGGAGGCAGCTTCACAGCAGGAGAAATTCCATTTCAGGTATCCCAAGCGTAAATTAAGCACTTTTCTGGACCACTCTGACTTTAGAGACGCAATCCAGAAACACCACGCTTATCCAGATAAGCGTTTTTCCAAACGGCTTAAAGATACACGCTATCCTTTTCCCCCTGACGTGGTCAAGGGCTGGACACAGTGTCCCAAGGTGGACCCTCCAATCTCCAGGCTTGCAGCCAGATCTCTAGTTGCAGTGGAAGATGGGGCGGCACTTAAAGATGCCACTGACAGACAGATGGAGCTCTGGTTAAAGTCCATCTATGAAGCGATTGGAGCGTCGTTGGCGCCAGCATTCGCTGCCGTATGGGCACTCCAAGCTATTTCAGCTGGGCTTACACAGGTCGACACGGTCACACGTACATCTGCTCCGCAGGTGGCACCCTTGACCTCTCAAATGTCTGCATTCGCGTCTTACGCGATTAATGCTGTCCTAGACTCTACGAGCCGTACGGCGGTGGCGTCAGCCAACTCTGTGGTTTTACGCAGAGCCCTGTGGTTGAGAGAATGGAAGGCAGATTCTTCTTCCAAGAAGTGCTTAACCAGTTTGCCTTTTTCTCGTGACCGATTGTTTGGTGAGCGTTTGGATGAAATCATTAAACACTCCAAGGGTAAGGATTCATCCTTACCTCAGCCCAGACAAAACAAACCCCAACAGAGGAGGGGACAGTCTGGTTTTCGGTCCTTTCGAGGCTCAGGCAGGTCCCAATTCTACTCGTCCAAAAGGACTCAAAAGGATCAGAGGGGCTCAGATTCTTGGCGAACTCAATCACGCCCAAAAAAGCCAGCCGGAAGAACCGTTACCAAGACGGCTTCCTCATGACTCTCAGCCTCCTCTCTCCGCATCCTCGTCCTGCCAGGCTAGGAAACCATGTCCGCCAAGATCTACCACAGGACGTGGAAAATATTCCTGTCGTGGTGCTCTGCTCAGGGTTTCTCTCCCTGGCCATTTGCCTTGCCCACTTTTCTGTCCTTTCTTCAATCCGGATTGGAAAAGGGTTTGTCGCTAGGCTCCCTTAAGGGACAAGTCTCTGCGCTCTCTGTGTTTTTTCAGAAGCGCCTGGCCAGACTCCCACAGGTACGCACGTTCCTGCAAGGGGTTTGTCACATCGTCCCTCCTTACAAGCGTCCGTTAGAATCCTGGGATCTGAACAGGGTGCTGATGGTTCTTCAGAAACCACCGTTCGAGCCAATGAGGGATATTTCGCTCGCACGCCTTTCGCAGAAAGTGGTTTTTCTAGTAGCAGTCACTTCACTTCGGAGAGTGTCTGAGCTAGCAGCGTTGTCATGCAAAGCTCCTTTCCTGGTGTTTCACCAGGACAAGGTGGTTCTGCGTCCGGTTCCGGAATTTCTCCCTAAGGTGGTATCCCCCTTTCATCTCAATCAGGATATCTCCTTACCTTCTTTTTGCCCTCATCCAGTTCACCAATGTGAAAAGGATTTGCACTTGTTAGATCTGGTGAGAGCACTCAGAGTCTACATTTCTCGTACGGCGCCCCTGCGCCGCTCTGATGCACTCTTTGTCCTTGTCGCTGGCCATTGTAAAGGGACACAAGCTTCCAAATCAACCCTGGCTCGGTGGATCAAGGAACCAATTCTCGAAGCTTATCGTTCCTCGGGGCTTCCGGTTCCCTCAGGGCTGAAGGCCCATTCTACCAGGGCCGTGGGAGCGTCCTGGGCCTTGCGACACCAGGCTACGGCTCAGCAGGTGTGTCAGGCAGCTACCTGGTCGAGCCTGCACACTTTCACGAAACACTATCAGGTGCATACCTATGCTTCGGCAGATACCAGCCTAGGTAGGCAAGTCCTTCAGGCGGCGGTTGCCCACCTGTAGGACGGAGCCGTTACGGCTCTATTATGAGGTATTATTTACCCACCCAGGGACTGCTTTTGGACGTCCCAATTGTCTGGGTCTCCCAATGGAGCGACAAAGAAGAAGGGAATTTTGTTTACTTACCGTAAATTCCTTTTCTTCTAGCTCCAATTGGGAGACCCAGCACCCGCCCCTGTTTTTGTGTACACATGTTGTTCATGTTGAATGGTTTCAGTTCTCCGATATTCCTTCGGATTGAATTTACTTTAAACCAGTTTATAATTTTTTTCCTCCTTCTTGCTTTTGCACCAAAACTGAGGAGCCCGTGGCAGCACGGGGGGTGTATAGGCTGAAGGGGAGAGGCTTTACACTTTTAGTGTAATACTTTGTGTGGCCTCCGGAGGCATAGCTATACACCCAATTGTCTGGGTCTCCCAATTGGAGCTAGAAGAAAAGGAATTTACGGTAAGTAAACAAAATTCCCTTCTTTGGTTCATGGTCTTCAGTTCTCCGAACATCCTTCGGATTGAATTTACCTTAGACCAATTTATAAGTTTCCTCCTTCCTGCTTTTGCACCAAAACTGAGGAGCCCGTAATCCACGGGAGGGTGTATAGGCAGAGGGGAGGGGATACACTTTGAAAGTGTAATACTTTGTGTGGCCTCCGGAGGCAGAAGCTATACACCCAATTGTCTGGGTCTCCCAATAGGAGCTAGAAGAAAAGGAATTTACGGTAAGTAAACAAAATTCCCTTCTTTTGGAAAAACACAATAATAGGAGATTCAGATTGTGGCGACAGTGATGATGTCTGTAAAGTGCTGCTAAATTACTTCAAGGGTCTCTGTCACCAGGTTTTTGCCACCTAATCTGACAGCAGCATAATGTAGGGTCAAAGATCCTGATTCCAGTGATGTCACTTACTGGGCTGCTTAGTGTACTTTTGATTAAATCCCTGATTTAATCTGCAGATTATCATTACAGGACTACTTGGCTTGCTGCAGGTAGTCCAGCATATTCATGAGCTCCTGTATAACTGCTAGATCTGCAGCAGAGAAAACATTGATTTTATCAAAATAACAGTAAAGAGCTCCGTAAGTGACACATCGCTGGAATCCGGGTCTCTGTCTCTACAGATGGGGGACAAAAACCTGGTGACGGCTTACCATTAGTGGTCTAACGCACCCATATTTACAATCGCCAGAGTCGCCGTGTAACCCTGGACCTATAATTCCTTCACTTAATAAATTTTTTAATTTTTTTTTTCCTTCCTAGAATTTTCCAAAGAAGACATGGCAAAAAGCTTATTACACATGATCAGCAATGACATCGGCCAGCTGGCATGCCTCTACGCCAAACAACATAACCTTTCTCAAGTTTACTTTGGGGGCTTCTTTATCCGGGGTCACCCGGTCACTATGCACACCATCACATACAGCATCAACTTCTTCTCCAAGGTAAGTGCAAGTACTCTCTGCATTAAAGGGGTCGTGCTCTACTTCCCCAAACCCTTCTCATTCCCCATGTGTGCGCCCATTAAAATATAAAAGCCTAATACCACAGACCATGAATGGGTGGTCGCCCCTCTGCTCCATTAAAGTTAGCGCCCGGTTCTCAGGATCTGGAGCCCTGTTCTTAGTCCAACCATTGGGACCCCTAATTATCCTATCAATTATGAGTAATCGCCTTTCCTATTGATAAAGTAAAACTTGCCATTTTTTTTTTTTTGGAACAACCCTTTAGTAGACTTTATGGACAAAGTTATCCAATAATAAATATTTATTCATTTATATAGCGCTATTAATTCCACAGCGCTTTACATACATTGGCAACACTGTCCCCATTGGGGCTCACAATCTAGAGTCCCTATCTGTATGTCTTTGGAGTGTGGGAGGAAACCGGAGTACCCGGAGGAAACCCACGGAAACATGGGGAGTACATACAAACTCCCTGCAGATGGAGTCCTTGGTGGGATCTGAACCCTAAATAAAATACTGTGTACTCCGTTGTGGTTCCGTATTTGTTTTTTTTTTGTTTTTTTTTAGGGAGAAGTCCAGGCACTTTTTCTCAGGCATGAAGGTTACCTTGGGGCAATTGGTGCATTTCTTAAAGGAGCTGAAGAGGATAGTAAGTATGTATAGATGCCCCCCCACCCCCTATAGCGTGAAGTCTAGTTCTTCTTCTGGCTGGTGCCTGATAGACTTAAAGGGAAGTTGTCACCATTTTTTTCCCTATTAAACCAAAAGTATCACCTTCTGTAGCTCCTGGGCTGCATTCTATGAAGGTGCACCTTGTTGCTGGCCCCCCCCTTGTAGACCCTAAAAAGAACTTAATAAAATCTCACCGTTTCCTAAGTAAATGATCTGTGTTGGCCAGATGGGTAGGCTCTATTTTGGCTCGTGTCCTTCCTTCTGGCCTTGCTTGCCGTCCCCCAGTTATGATTGACATGGATGACGCTGGTGAGGTCATGCACAGCGCCACCCATAATCTCGCGCCTGCGCAACTACATCACCGGCGCGAGCAAGGGAAACTTTCTGCTCAGGCCCATGATAGGGGCACAGTAAACTGCGCCTGCGCGAGACTTCGCCAGCAGCGTGTATGATGACGGCGTCGTCGTCACCCATGTCAATCATGACTGGGATGGTGGTCAAGGCCAGAAGGAAGGACACAAGCCGAAATAGAGCCTGCCCATCTGGCCAACATAGATCATTTGCATAGGAAACGGTGAGAAAGTTCTTTTTGGGGTCTGCAAGGGCGGCCAGCAACAAGGTGCACCTTTCTAGAATGCAGCCCATGAGCTGCAGAAGGTGATACTTTTGGTTTAATAGGGGAAAAACTGGTGACGGGTTCCCTTTTAATGCAACGTTAAATAACATCCACAATACCCGGACCCCCTGTGACAACTGCACCAGGCTCTGATCGCCATGCTGTAAAATGTTTAATTTCCTTTTTTACCAGATCCCAACTTGTACAGCTGGGGGGAAAATTACGCCGGTAGTTCTGGGCTCATGAGCACCTCTCCGGATGTTTTCCCATTGCAACGGTCACGAAGTGGAACGGTGAGTCTGTCCATCACACTCGCTCTCCCTCTCTGCGAATGTGTGGATCGGGGCAGGGAGAAAGTCGCAGGGTTCCTGCCTTAGATTACTCATCCCAGACTCGCAGTCCCTGGCTGGCATTACCCTAGCATTAATTAGTTAAACCTTCACGGCTGCAGTAACGCAGCCTGTGTCCGATTCATACTGCACATGGTTCGGGCAGCACAAATCCACTAAAACCAGATTGAAGCTTACTGTAGTGTTAATGACTGTAGAATGTAAAAAAAACACTTGTATTACACTCGCCTAGGGGGCGGTCTGGTCCGATGGGTGCTACTGCTATCAGTCCGGCGCCTCCTTCATCTTGTGCAGTCGCCGTCCTCCTGCCCAGTCCCGTGTGCAAGACACGTCCTGCGTCATTCACACAGAGGTCTCCATTGTGCTCCTGTGCATGCACACTTTGATCTGCTCGGCTTGCGTGGGTGATCTTTGACCTTGCCTCGCGCCTGCGCATTACAGTACTTTGCTCTGCCCTCAACAGGGCAGAGAGAAGTGCACATGCGCAGGAGCACAATGGAGGCCTCTGTGTGACTGATGCAGGACGTGTCATGCACACGGGGTTGGGCAGGAGGACGGCAGCTGCACAGGATAAAAGAGGCACAGGATCGAGAGCAGCGACAGTCATCAGACTGCACCACCCCCTAGGTGAGTATTATGAAGGTGTTTTTACGTGTTCTGCACAACGGCCTAGGCTGTTATATACAGTATTGTGGAATGCTGTATATAAGAGCTCAGTGGTGGTGGCCGCAGCTCATAAGGGAAAAACCTGGTGACAGATTCCCTTTAAAGGGAACCTGTCACCAGATGTTTAAAATACTCACTTAATGGTCAGTGCAGAGCAAACTGGTCGGATGGGCGTCTCCATTCTCCGGGTCCGTGCCTCCTTTTTCGGCCATCTTTGTCCTCCTTCTGAAGCTAGTGTGGATGACTCGTTCTATGCAATCAACACTAGCCGAAATTGAGGTCCTGTGCAGGAGCACTTTGATCTGCCCTGAGTAGGGCAGATCAAAGTATTGTAGTGCGCCTGCGCAGGACCTCAATGTTGGCTAGTGTAGATGGCGTAGAACGAGTCATCCACACTAGCTTCAGAAGGAGGACAAACATGGCCAAAAGAGGAGACACGGACCCGGAGAATGGAGACGCCCATCCGACCAGTTTGCTCCGCACGACTGTTAGGGGAGTATTATAAACATCGGGTGACAGGTTCCCTTTAAGGAACATAAACACGGTATCAGTCAGTTTGCATTATGCCTGCACAGGTTCAGATAAAACTTCTCTTCTCCCTAAAAGTATCCCTGAGGAGTTCTCCAAACACGTCGCCAGTCAGGACAAGCGAATCCTCTCTGAGCTTCCTTTCGGAAGCATAACAACCTCCACACGAAGGACACAGCAGGGACACATTAATAAGATTACTTCAGCACAGGAAATGTGTGGTGTGGGGGGGGTGTTTTTGTGTTTTTTACACTTCCAATTGTGGAAATTTATTATTGCAAGATCTATTAATTAAAAGGAGCTTTGTGGGAAACTCCCTTTTAAATATTATTATTCATATTCTCTTTAGTTCTGAATGCCCTGAAACAGGTATACATACGTGTGCAGGATTTCTCTGCTTTCAGTCTGTTTTTTTTTTATAAGATTTTATTGAACATTCATCAAACAATTCACATCAGTCAGAAATTATCATAGTGATTTTATATACATGTGAACAGTACACGGGTAAAGTTAACCTTTATCCCCATCCCCTCCTCCTCCCGTATAGATGTGCATTTCCCTATACAGAGCACATTGACTATATACTGACATATCATAGTTATTATGGAACTGTTGAACATCGCATCATTAGCCAGCACCTCAGACATCCGCTGGGCATGTTATTCATTCCCCTTATTGCTTTCCAAATTTAGAAGTTGCGCCACTTTTTATATTTACATCTTCTTTTCCATCAGGAATATTTTTTTTTTTTTTTTATATATATACATTGAGTGACCTCTTCCTCCGCTGGCTGATCACTCGCCAACAGTGTTTAGCAATAGTTAATTGAGCGAGTAGCTAACTATTCTTACTTGCTAAACTCCTAACGACTACTGTCTAATACTCGCGTATTCGTTCCGAATAGCGTGTGCAATGCAAGTCACCGGGGAAAACTTGCAATGCAACGAGCAACCTGAATTCCGCACTATTTGCTACTTGCATGAAAAGTACAGCATTCAAATTACTCGTTACTTTACGAATTTTATCCCATTGACTTGCATTGCACTCGCTATTCGGAATGAATACACGAGTATTAGACAGTAGTCGTTATGAGTATAGCAAGTATGAATAGTTAGGGACTCGCTCAACTCTAGCAATAGTCTTTCTGGTCTCGTAAAGTATTTTAGATCTGGCCAGCTGTATTGGGGAGGATCCAACACTTCCCCTCCCCCTCGCCCATCAGGCCCAAAACACAGTTTAGAGCTCAGTTGGACCCTTATATGAGATGCCTCCATTATCAGTCTGCCAACTCTTTTCCCACAATCCAGCTAACAATCCTTTGGTCCCACCTTCAGGACCAAACGAGTTAATCAACAGGAAGTGAGTGGTAGCGGCAGCGCTTCACTTCCTGTTTTAACTTGATTGGTCCGAAGGCGGGGAGACAGAAGCCAGTGCTGATTGGACGAAGAGCTTGCATGATGTCACAACCCCATGTAAGCCTCGCACCACGAGCCCGGACATCTCTGGAAGGGCACTGGTATGGGAGGTGAGTATAGGCTTTATTATTTTAACTGAGGGAAATATGGGATCAGAAGGGGTTGTCCTAGTAGTGGACAACCCCTTTAATATGCCCCTTTAAGCACTGGGACATTGTGTGGATTTCCTGCCAGCAGTTACAATGCCAGTACCACATCTGTCATGCCCTGAATTTCTCAGCTTCACTCGTGTGCACTGTTTTGTTCATTCATGTTGTTTCTTACACTATTTTATCATTTTTCTTTTTACTTCCTCCTTCCTTCATTTTTATATCTTCAGTTCTCAGTAAGTAACTTGTTACATGTCGGTACTTGTAGAGCTGTAGTTCTGTTCCATTGTGTCTCGTATTTATTGTGCGAGCAAAAGTAATGAGTCCATTGGTAGATCCGCCCGATTTACACCTTCCCAACAAGCGAGTGCTGCCGGGTACGTCTGATTTCCCAGTGAGCGGAGACCTTGTTCCCTGATGCACAGTTTGTGTCCCTGCCTCAAGAATAGATGTAGAAGTTTTCCAGAGTGTGTAGAGTTGTGAATTGAATCGCAGGACCTGATGCATTGGACGTGTCTGTGATCTGTGGCCACTAAGGGCTAGGACACACGACGAGTAAAATGGACCAAGTGGAATGCGATAAAATAATCTTATTCCACCCGGCCCATGTTACTTATCCAATCCCATCTGCAATTGTTTTTTCAGACCTAATCGGACCAAGAAAACAGTCACAGCATGCTGCAGGTGGAATCTGATCTGTATTCACTTGCACCCATACAAGTCTATGGGTGCAAGTGAAACCTCGCACTGCACTCTGATGACACCGGAATGCAGTGCAATAATTGCATTAGCTGGCAATGGAGGAGATGGGGAGATTAATTCCTCCCTCTCCTCCGCAGCTGTGATCTGATCGCAGGATCGGGTCACAGTGGCATGACTCTTGGCTTACATTCGCAGCAGAGCAGGAGCTAGCTATCACATCCAAAGCATTCACTCTCATGTGGCCCCAGCCTAAATGTGTTCCCTGCAAACACCTCCCACCATTCACAGCTCTTCTCTTGATTAGTCAGCCTGGTGTAACGTCACCACAACATTGGCACCAGGCCGGCTAATCAAAAGTTCCTTGGCATCAGATTGATTGAGAAAAGCTAGAACTTCTGGCACCCCTGTGGCTCCAGAGGTCTGCACTGGCTCTGGCAGCGATGCCTATTCTGTGGTTGTCTGCAGCGGTTGGGCTACTCGAAGAGCGTGTCATCAGGTATATCTCTGAGGTCATCTGACTGCTGCAGTCAACCACGGGCTACAGCGGATATCAACTTCTGAATGGAGTAGGCATCTGTCCCAGAGCTAATCAGCAGGGCAGCTAAAAACTGGGTATGCCATTGAGATACTCATTTATTTCCGGCCGGTAGCGCTGTAGATTATAGATCATGCTATGTCTTTGTGCTCCGCAGTTTGACATGTTGGAGATGGATCGTCTGGAACGACAACTAGTAAATCTTCCTTTGCTCTTTGACTCGTCTTCCTATGTCCCAGACACGGTGGATCTCACAGAAGATGCCATGGCTCGGGAATACTGGCTCACTTGCTTCGAAGAGGCTTTAGAAGGAGTAAGTCAAGTGATGGGATTTAGGACTTTGCTGCCCCCATGTGGTGACTTTGCAGTTCACATCTGAAGGGATTATATATACTGTGTGTGTGTGTATATATATATATATTATATATATATATATATATATATATATATATATATATATATATATATATATATATATATATATATATATATATATATATATATATGTATATATATGTATATATGTATGTATGTATATATATATATATATATATATATATATATATATATAAAATAAATATAAATATTGTATATGTATATACTTTTATGTTGAAAATTTATTAAAATTTAACTGAGCAACATAACTTGTTGGTTTGTAAGATTTATGCATCTGTTAATAAATCCTGCTCTTGTTTGAAGTTTTCAGGCTCTAACTTATTTGTATCTTATCAAACCTGCTAAATCTCCAGGGGGTTGAATACTACTTGTAGGCACTGTATATGTGTATGTATATGTGTATGTATGCATATATATATAATATAATGTGTGTTTGATCTATTGAATTAAAAATTGGCAACTTTTTTAAGTTTCTGTTCTAATATTCTCTTGTGTATTAATGTGGTATATTTGTGCTGGATGTAATTCAAGATGGCCATAGCTTCTTGGTCTTTTAGCTTTTCAACTGTTGCCATTTAGGCCATGGAAGTGGTGTAATTGGACAGTATTTTGCCCATTTCTATACATTATTTCTCAAGGGATGCTGTAAGCCAGGTTCCTTATTTTGGGTGTACGGTAAATGACAGTCCTGAGAGTCATGTTGTCGGAAAGTGTCCATAGACAATCACAGCGCTGCTGCGTCCAATGTTACATAGTTACTTAGGTTGAAAAAAGACCTAGGTCCATCTAGTTCCTCTTCCTCCACCAGTTCTACATTTTGTCACTAAGTCATTTATAACCAACAATGTTGTGTAGTGAGGAAATCATCCAGCCCTGATATAAAAGCTGTTATAGTATCTGCCATTACTACCTCTTGTGGTAGGGCACTCCACAGTCTGACTGCTCTAACTGTAAAGAACCCTTTCCTATTTAGCTGCCGGAATCGCTTTTCTTCCACTCGCAGTGAGTGCCCCCTGGTCCTTAGTATTGTCTTTGGAAGAAATAAGTCATGTGCCAGTCCTTTATATTGACCACACATGTATTTATACATATAAATGAGATCTCTTCTAAGACGTCTTTTTTCTAAGCTAAACATAGCTATCTTTTCCAACCTCTCATCATACGGGCGGCCTCCTTCCCTCTCATCATACGGGCGGCCTCCTTCCCTCTCATCATACGGGCGGCCTCCATTCCTTGTAGTAGTCTAGTTACCCGCATGTGAATGATGAAATGTCGGCTCTGTAGTGAAATGCTTGTAACCACCATCATTGTATTTATCAGGTAGCTAAACGTGCGGTCGCCAGTCAGCCAGATGCAAAGGACGCAGTGGATCGGGCTGAAAAGTTCCAGCAGAAATACTGGAATAAGCTACAGACGCTGAGACACCAACCCTTGTGAGTATCCGGATAAGTTGTCCTAATCTAAATCTAAAAATGAATGTAATGCATACATGTCTTCATCACTGCAAGAAAGGGAAATATAACAATAAAGATTATACATTTATCCAAATAGTTTATTACGGAGTCTTGTGTCCACCATTCTTGGCTGACCCAGAGGAGTTGCGTGCAGCAGCCGGTGGCATGTGTCTTCTTCTCGGGGTCTGTGGCACTGAACACAAGATTGCAGAGCTCGGTCTATTGCAGCGGCACGGCACTTATGTGAATATTTAACTTCACACTTGAGCAGGGCAGTCATTCCTTATCCTGCACTAAGTGTGACCGGCACCAATCCAGGACTTCTGTAATTACTTATATAGACCTGAAAACCCCTTTTTAAAGGGAACCTGTCGGGCACAATATACACTCAGAACCAGAAGCAGTTCTGGGTGCATATTGCTAATCCCTTCCTAACTGTCCCTGTATCTAGTAGCATAGATAGAGATCTTTTAGAAAAAGTATTTGTAAAGATCCTTTATTATATGCTAATGAGGCCAGGGACTAGTCAAAAGGGCGTTATATCCCCCCATGAGTCCGCCCTCTTAGCATGTTGGCACACCCACAGTGGTGTGCTAATATGCTATTCAATGTCCATTGCCCAGCGTCACCAGCGGTGTCCGCGCACCTGTGTCCATTGTCACCAACTCAATGGCCGAGCTTAGGGTCAGTGCCCATGATCAGAATTCCCGGCACTTCCGGTCATGTGCAGAGTAGACCTCTCTGAAGCCAGAATGCGTACACCCGGCTTCATATTGCGTATGACCAGAAGTGCTGGGCATTCTGATCATGTGCACTGACCTGAAGCTGGCGACCGAGGTGGTGACAACAGACACAGGTACACGCACACACCGCTGATGACGCTGGGCAATGGGCATTGAACAGCATGTTGGCATGCCCCTGTGGTCGTGCTATAACCTGTTTAAGAGGGCGGACTAGTCATAGAAAAATCACGCCCTTGCGACCTAGCCTGATTGGCATATCATAAAGGATGTTTAGAAATAGAGATAAAGTATGTATGCTACTAGATACAGGGACAGTAATGGTCATGTCACACACAACGACGTCGCTGCTAAGTCACCATTTTCTGTGATGTAGCAGCGACCTTGCTAGCGATGTTGCTGTGTGTGACATCCAGCAACAACCTGGCCCCTGCTGTGAGGTCGCTGGTTGTTGCTGAATGTCCTGGACCATTTTTTAGTTGTTGCTCTCCCGCTGTGAAGCACAGATCGCAGTGTGTGACAGCGAGAGAGCAACAACTGAATGTGCAGGCAGCAGGAGCCGGATTCTGCGGACGCTGGTAACCAAGGTAAATATAGAGTAACCAAGCAAAGGCTTGGTTATCCGATATTTAGCTTCGTTACCAGCGTCCGAAGTTTCTTGAAGCCGGCTCCCTGCACATGTAGCCAAGGTACACATCGGTTAACTATAAGCAAAGCGGTTTGCTTATTAACCCGATGTGTACTCTGGCTACGAGTGCAGGGAGCCAGCGCTAAGCGGTGTGCGCTGGTAACCAAGGTAAATATTGGGTAACCAAGCGAAGCACTTTGCTTGGTTACCCGATATTTACCTTAGTTACCAAGCGAAGCATCGCTTCCACGCGTGGCTGGGTCTGGTCACTGGTGAGATCTGCCTGTTTGACAGCTCACCAGCAACCATGTAACGACGCAGCAGCGATCCTGATAAGGTCAGATCGTCGTCGTGATCGCTGCTGCTTGCTACGTGTGACCTTAGCATAAGGCAGGGATTAGCAATTTGCACCCAGAACTGCTCCTGGCTCTGGGTGCATATTGCACCTGATAGGTTCCCTTTAAGGGGAACTGGTTGGTTGATGCTACCTGAAGTGCAGGCAGCATGACGTGGACACCGGCTCTGTTATTCCAGCTGTTTCACTCTGAAATGCTGCTGGGTTTTGGAGAAAACATTCTGTAAAATGCCGGCCCAGAATGATAACTGTGTCCACCGGTAACAACGATCTTCAGCGGTTTCTCCCCTTTGCTGACCGGTCTCTAGCTATACACACCCCTATGGCGAGACCTGTCCGTCTGGAAGAAGCCACTGGGGACCGGCCTCTTGTACCAGTCATCATAGTGGCATCATCTTGAGCCAGCATTTTAAAGAATGCTGCAGGATTTAAGAGAAGGCTTTAAAGGGAACCTGTCACAAGATTTGTCCCCTATAAGCTGCTGCCAACACCTCTGGGCTCTTATATATACAGCATGTTAGAATGCTGTATAAGAGCCCAGGCCGCTGGGTATAACAAACACTTTATAATACTCACCTAAACCGGTCACTGCAGTGGATAATGGGTCAAATGGGCATTATCGTCCTCCGGCGCCGACTCTTTCGGCCATCTTTGTTGCAGTCTCTGTCATCCTTCTGAAGCCGCGGTGCATGACGCGTCCGACGTCATACACACTCGCCGACATTCAGGTCCTGAGCAGGGCAGCTCAAAGTATTGTAGTGCACCTGCGCGGAATCGGCGGGTGCGTATGACGTGGGACGCATCATGCACCCTGGCTTCAGAAGGAGGACGAAGATGGCCAAAAGAGCCAGCATCGGAGAACGGAGACTCCTCCACCGCAGCGACCGGTTTAGGTAACTATTATAAAGTGTTTTTTATGTTGTACACAGCGGCCTGGGCTCTTCTATATACAACATGGGAATGCTGTATACAAGAGCTCACTGGTGGTGGCCGCAGCTTATACGCCAAAAAACTGGTAACTAGTTCCTTTTTAAACCCTGCAGCATTTTGGAGTAAAACGTTCACAGCTGGAATATCTGAGCCGGTGTGTGATTCCCGCTGCTTGTTGTTCTAGCAGCACCGATCGGCTGATGGGGTCACTGTCAATGTGGCCTCCTGCTCCGCTCCATGCTGCTCTTTTTAGTTTGAGGCTTATATTACTTAGTTCTTCTTGGTTATAGAAAATAAGGGATATTTGTGCACCCAAACCTGTAGCTTGGCATGAATAAGAAAAGCGGCATCCACTGTGTTACCATTCACAGGAGGCCCCCGCATACAATGTGTGCAGAATCCTCTCCCATTGGGATTCCTGTGGACAAATCTCCATAATGAGCCATTAATGCATCTTTTTGATGGTTTCCTTCCCTCTTGAATTTCTTGCAGCGCCTACGGGTCACTGACTGTCCGCAGCTTACTGGACACCCGGGAGCACTGCCTCAATGAGTTTAATTTTCCAGATCCCTACTCAAAGGTGAGCGTCTATTCCTGTATTTATACCAGTGTAATAATGGCGTGCACAAAAGACGAGAGGCTCCATAGAAAGGATCATAAATATCACCCAGGACAGGACTTGGTTTCTTTCCCCTCTTCATGTCCTCTCTGTGGCCTTGAGCCCAATCCACGTCCTCTGGAGGTGGGAGTTTGCACAGTTCTTAAAGGCTGAGAAATAGAATGGGGGGCAAAGCCCTCCTACTGTGAGTCCCATACTGGTGGCTGTGGCCGGTGTGCCCTCTCTTTGTGAGGGGGGGTTCACCTAGTTAATACAGTCAATGTCTGCAGGTAAGTGTCGTTCTTTATCAGTGTTTCCTGTAATTACTGTAATGTAAGGCTCTATCATATCATACTGTGACATGCTTTACAGATGCCGGGGGGCTCTACCCATACACAGATTATTGTGCCACTGCTATGTAGCAACATAATGTAAGTAAATGGGGACTTTACAGAGCACTACCATGCTCGGGTGATCAGTACTAGTAACTAGTGATGAGCGGGCACTACCATGCTCGGGTGCTCAGTACTCGTAACTAGTGATGAGCGGGCACTACCATGCTCGGGTGATCAGTACTCGTAACTAGTGATGAGCGGGCACTACCATGCTCGGGTGCTTAGTACTGGTAACTAGTGATGAGCGGGCACTACCATGCTCGGGTGATCAGTACTAGTAACTAGTGATGAGCGGGCACTACCATGCTCGGGTGCTCAGTACTAGTAACTAGTGATGAGCGGGCACTACCATGCTCGGGTGCTCAGTACTGGTAACTAGTGATGAGTGGGCACTACCATGCTCGGGTGGTCAGTACTGGTAACTAGTGATGAGCGGGCACTACCATGCTCGGGTGCTCAGTACTAGTAACTAGTGATGAGCGGGCACTACCATGCTCGGGTGCTCAGTACTGGTAACTAGTGATGAGCGAGCACTACCATGCTCGGGTGCTCAGTACTGGTAACTAGTGATGAGCGAGCACTACCATGCTCGGGTGATCAGTACTAGTAACTAGTGATGAGCGGGCACTACCATGCTCGGGTGCTCAGTACTAGTAACTAGTGATGAGCGGGCACTACCATGCTCGGGTGCTCAGTACTCGTAACTAGTGATGAGCGGGCACTACCATGCTCGGGTGATCAGTACTCTTAACTAGTGATGAGCGGGCACTACCATGCTCGGGTGCTCAGTACTCGTAACTAGTGATGAGCAGGCACTACCATGCTCGGGTGATCAGTACTCGTAACTAGTGATGAGCGGGCACTACCATGCTCGGGTGATCAGTACTCGTAACTAGTGATGAGCGGGCACTACCATGCTCGGGTGATCAGTACTCGTAACTAGTGATGAGCGAGCAATATCATGCTCGGGTGATCAGTACTCGTAACTAGTGATGAGCGGGCACTACCATGCTCGGGTGATCAGTACTCGTAACTAGTGATGAGCGAGCACTATCATGCTCGGGTGATCAGTACTCGTAACTAGTGATGAGCGGGCACTACCATGCTCGGGTGATCAGTACTCGTAACTAGTGATGAGCGAGCACTATCATGCTCGGGTGATCAGTACTCGTAACTAGTGATGAGTGGACACTACCATGCTCGGGTGCTCTGTACTCGTAACTAGTGATGAGCGGGCACTATCATGCTCGGGTGATCAGTACTCGTAACTAGTGATGAGCGAGCACTACCATGCTCGGGTGCTCTGTACTCGTAACTAGTGATGAGCGGGCACTACCATGCTCGGGTGCTCAGTACTCGTAACTAGTGATGAGCGGACACTACCATGCTCGGGTGATCAGTACTCGTAACTAGTGATGAGCGGGCACTACCATGCTCGGGTGCTTAGTACTGGTAACTAGTGATGAGCGGGCACTACCATGCTCGGGTGCTTAGTACTGGTAACTAGTGATGAGCGGGCACTACCATGCTCAGGTGCTCAGTACTCGTAACTAGTGATGAGCGGGCACTACCATGCTCGGGTGCTTAGTACTGGTAACTAGTGATGAGCAGGCACTACCATGCTCAGGTGCTCAGTACTGGTAACTAGTGATGAGCGGGCACTACCATGCTCGGGTGCTCAGTACTTGTAACTAGTGATGAGCGGACACTACAATGCTCAGGGGCTCAGTACTTGTAACTAGTGATGACCGGGCACTACCATGCTCAGGTGCTCTGTACTCTTAACTAGTGATGAGCGGGCACTACCATGCTCGGGTGCTCGGTACTCGTATCTAGTGATGAGCGGGCACTACCATGCTCGGGTGCTCGGTACTCGTAACTAGTGATGAGCGGACACTACAATGCTCAGGGGCTCAGTACTTGTAACTAGTGATGACCGGGCACTACCATGCTCAGGTGCTCTGTACTCGTAACTAGTGATGAGCGGGCACTACCATGCTCGGGTGCTCGGTACTCGTATCTAGTGATGAGCGGGCACTACCATGCTCGGGTGCTCTGTACTTGTAACTAGTGATGAGCGGGCACTACCATGCTCGGGTGCTCAGTACTGGTAACTAGTGATGAGCGGGCACTACCATGCTCGGGTGCTCAGTACTTGTAACTAGTGATGACCGGGCACTAACATGCTCAGGTGCTCTGTACTCGTAACTAGTGATGAGCGGGCACTACCATGCTCAGGTGCTCAGTACTTGTAACTAGTGATGAGCGGGCACTACCATGCTCAGGTGCTCAGTACTTGTAACTAGTGATGACCGGGCACTACCATGCTCAGGTGCTCTGTACTCGTAACTAGTGATGAGCGGGCACTACCATGCTCGGGTGCTCGGTACTCGTATCTAGTGATGAGCGGGCACTACCATGCTCAGGTGCTCAGTACTTGTAACTAGTGATGAGCGGGCACTACAATGCTCAGGTGCTCAGTACTCGTAACTAGTGATGAGTGGGCACTACCATGCTCGGGTGCTCAGTACTCGTAACTAGTGATGAGCGGGCACTACCATGCTCGGGTGCTCAGTACTCGTAACTAGTGATGAGTGGGCACTACCATGCTCGGTACTTGTAACTAGAGCATTGAGGTTAGTAAAAAAAAAAAAAAATAGCCTTGGTGGCTGGTGTAAACACTGCGAGTTCTATTTTGCTTTTTGCTTTGAATGCAGTGATACAAAATGTCAAAAAAAAAAAAATATATATTATATATCTCTATCACATATATATATATATATATATATATATACATATACACATATACATATACACATATACATATATATATATATATATATATATATATATATATATATATATATATATATATATATATATATATATATATATATATACACATACACTGTAGATATCTTTCTATATCAGTGTGTGTAATATAATTTATATATATATATATATATATATATATATTATATTACACACACTGATATAGAAAGATATATATATATATGAGATTTTTTTTTTCTTTTTTTGCAATGTGACTATCTGTCCCTTTTACCGCCCTGCCACTCTCCCTAATTTCGGGGTGACATCTTTTTAGCGTCTTTGCTGTTTAATAATCCAGCGCCCTGCCAGCCCGCGGATGTACGGCCTGACGCCCCGTCAGGGAGCAGATTAATATTTCCAGAGATGTCGGAAGCGGAGACACATAACGAGCGGTTTGGTATTCAGAGGCTTGTACTCGGGCTGATGACGAGCCGCGCCGCACATATAAATATCATTTTGGAAGCATTTTTGATCCTGCGGCTCATGAATATGTAATGAGACAATTAGCATTCATTAGCTGGCATGTCTGCAATCTTCTCAGCATTGTCGACAGGCTACAGAGCCCGAAGCAAAGCGGAAACATAAAGAGCAGAAGCTTGTCGTTTGCTAGTTTTCTATCAATATGATGCCACAGACGGGCGCAGTGACGCTCCCCAGAGGGCAACTGCAATATTACCAGTCACAAAAAAAGAAAAAAAACGCACACCCTTTACTGATTCACATTGGCTTCTATAATGGAGCCTACCTGGGGTTGTGTATGCTACTTGCGGTTGACTACTATCGAAGTTAATCTAATCCATTACTGTCAGACTAGACAATATGTCCACTTTTCCAGAAATTGTGCTATGTTTGTCCTTAGCCTCTGTATTGCCTCTTATTCCTGTTTATTTGGTTATGACAAAACTGCAATACCAGACATTGCCTATAGACAAGAGGGGCGCAGTTTCTGGGTCTGGGAAACAGGCTTTTTAAATGTTTGGGGTTTTTTTTGTTTTGTTTTTTTTTCCTCCCCCTCATATCTTTATTTTGCAATTAAAAAAACAAAACAAAAAAACCCAAACAGATGTCACATTGTACACAAAGCCAAATATTAAACATCTAACTTCTTGTGCTTGATATGGATATTAGCAGTGATAGTGCGACATAACTATTCTAAATAAATAGGGTCTATGTGAGCGTGCTCTATTTTGGGCAAAGGTGTATGGTGGATCCTGTAATATCAATCGTTGTACAGGAGGGGGAGGAGGTGAGCTGTGACATCACCTACTGTGAGTGGCGGGATCCTGTGTGAACACCAGTTATATACAGAAGAGAACACCGGATCCACCATTCACAATAGGTGATGTCACAGCTCACCTTCTCCCCCTCTTGTACAATGACTAATAACCTCCTTATATAGGGGCTATCAGTTATTGTACAGGAGGAGGTGAGCTGTGACATTACCTATTGTGAATGGTGGATCCTGTTATCTACTGTATGTACTGTAGTCATTGTACAGGAGTAGGAGGAGGTGAGCTTTGGCAATGACTGATAACAGCTCTATATACAGTAGATATCACCGGATCCAGCATTCACAATAGGCAATATCACAGATCACCTAATCCTCTTCCTGTGCATCACCTATTGTGAATGGTAGATCCTGTCATCTACTGTATATAGATGCGTTATCACTGATTGTAGAGGAGGTGACCTCTGATATTGCCTATTGTGAATAATGTATCCTGTCATTTCTGTATATAGA